>NC_140234.1:41336550-41361550 GCF_949987555.1 Borostomias antarcticus | reverse complement strand
TCTTCGCCACCACCCTCCCTCTCTCTCCTCTCTCTCCACCCCCTCTCTCTCCCTCTCTCTTTCTCTCTCTCCCTCTCCACCCTACACTCTCCCAACCTTTCTCTCTCTCTCTCTCCACCCCCACCCTCTCTCTCTCTCTCCACCCCCACCCTCTGTCTCTCTCTCTCTCCACCCCCACCCTCTCTCTCTCTCTCTCTCTCTCTCTCCCTCTCTCTCCATCCCCACCCTCTCTCTCCCTCTCTCTCTTTCTCTCTCTTCGCCACCACCCTCCCTCTCCCTCTCTCTCCTCTCTCTCCACCCCCTCTCTCTTTCTCTCTCTCCCTCTCCACCCTACACTCTCCCAACCTTTCTCTCTCTCTCTCTCCACCCCCACCCTCTCTCTCTCTCTCCACCCCCACCCTCTGTCTCTCTCTCTCTCTCCACCCCCACCCTCTCTCTCTCTCTCTCTCTCTCTCTCGTTCTCTCCCTTCCTTGCCAGTTCAACATGTTCCCACTCTTCTTATGAAGCCAATTAGTGTAACTGAAATTGTTTCCATGGTGACTGAGGTGCTAATAATAACAGACACCCCCACAGTGAGGGCTGGACAGGAACACACACACACACACACACAGCCTGAAGAGCCACATGCCGAAAGACATCTCTGGCTCTCTGTTTCTCTGTTTCTCTCTCTCTCTCTCTCTCTCTCTCTCTCTCTCTTTCGCTCTTTGTCTATCTATCTATCTATCTATCTAGTCATATGAATTGTTTTAGTTTTAGTCTAGTTTTAGGTGACTAAATACAGTAGATGAATCTACTGTACAGTAGATTTAGTAGATTAAAATCAAAGGGGTTTAGTTAAAGTGTAATGCATTATTCAACAATTTTTCTAGAATTTCTAAATATCTCATCTCATCTCTAATCTCATATATACTTCTGGAGGAACCATCTATTAGACTGATGGACACAGCTGCTGAATTGCATGTCCATGTGCTCTGCTTGCCTGTTCAAGGGTTCTTCAGCGTGGGCCATTACTTTCATGGAAATGTATTCTGATTGGATGGCTTCCCAAATCGTCTATCCCAAACGAATCCATGATGACAACAAAAGCTATGACCAAATCTATTGACATTTTCGTCAACAAATAAAAAACTGGACAAAAATGTAAATAGATTTCATCATAACTTTTGTTGTCATCATGAATTCGTTTTTATTTACAGTAGTTATTGTCTCGTCACAATAACTAAATAAAGGTTGTTGATGAATAATTTTCATCATAGTTTTCGTAGACAAAATTAACACTGCTCTCTCTCTCTCTCTCCCTGTCTCTCTCTCTCTCTCTCTCTCTCTCTCTCCCTGTCTCTCTCTCTCTCCCTGTCTCTCTCTCTCTCTCTCTCCCTGTCTCTCTCTCTCCCTGTCTCTCTCTCCCTCTCCCTACCTGTCTCTCTCTTTATGTCTCTCTCTCCCTGTCTCTCTCTCTCTCTCTCTCCCTCTCTCTCTCAATTCAATTCAATGGGCTTTATTGGCATGAAAGAACACATGTTCATATTGCCAAAGCAACAGTGGAATTACAGAAATATACAAACTCTCTCTCCCCCTCTCTCTCTCTCTCTCTCTCTCTCTCTCTCTCTCTCTCTCTCTCTGTGTTCTGGCTGGTATAGTGAGGCTCTCTCTCTCTCTCTGTTCTGGCTGGTATTGTGATGCGCTCTCTCTCTCTCTCTCTGGTATAGTGATGCTCTCTCTCTCTCTCTCTCTCTCTGGTATAGTGATGCTCTCTCTCTCTCTCTCTCTCTCTCTGGTATAGTGATGCTCTCTCTCTCTCTCTCTGGTATAGTGATGCTCTCTCTCTCTCTCTGGGATAGTGATGCTCTCTCTCTCTCTCTCTCTCTGGTATAATGATGCTCTCTCTCTCTCTCTGGTATAGTGATGCTCTCTCTCTCTCTCTCTCTCTCTCTCTCTCTGGTATAGTGATGCTCTCTCTCTCTCTCTCTGAACAGTAACAGATGGGATCTTAGGACTCCAGGGTTCCTGTACTCACACATGCACTCAGTGGGCTCATGTCAGTGACAAGACATGTCCACTCTCTGTGCTCACACACAAACAGAACCGCACACACACATGCACACACACACACACCCAGCAGCAGGAGGGCGCAGGCCTGGCCAGTGGTCTGCAGGAAGGAGGAAGGGGAGCGGTGGAGAGATACCCGCTGAAGGAGGAGCGAGGGAGAGTCAGGATAGCTAGCGGGGGGATGACGCACCAACTCAGCACTCACACACACACACACACACACACACACACACGCACACACAACACATACACACACATACACACACACACACACACACACAACACACACACACACAACAACAACATACACACACACACACACACACACACACACACACCGGGTGTCAGAAAAGAGGCCCTCTCTTGGAGCAGAGATCTCTCTCTGTCAGCTCAATTCTCTTACATTTACCAGGCTTTGATACGGAAACGGAAAACAAGAAAATCACTTTTCCAAGGGTAACTAAGGATTAGAATCTCCTCTCCCCCCTCTCTCCCTCCCTCCATCCCTCTCTCTCTCCCTCCCTCCCTCCCTCTCTCCCTCCCTCCATCCCTCCATCCCTCTCTCTCCCTCCCTCCCTCTCCCCCCCCTCTCTCTCCCTCCCTCCATCCCTCTCTCTCTCTCCCTCTCTTCCTCTCTCCCTCCCTCCCACTCTCTCTCCCTCCCTCCCTCTCTCTCCCTCCCTCCATCCCTCTCTCTCTCTCCCTCTCTCCCTCTCTCCCTCCCTCTCTCCCTCCCTCCCTCTCTCTCTCTCCCTCCCTCCCCCTCTCTCTCTTCCTTCCTCTCTCCCTCCCTCTCTCCCTCCTTCTCTCCCTCTCTCTCTCTCTCCCTCCCTCTCTCTCTCTCTCCCCCTCTTCTGACTGTCTGTGCTTCCCAGGGTTTGTCCTTGGCGCTGACCTCCCTCACCAGGCAGGCAGGGCGGAGGGGCGAGGGGAAGCCTTTTACCGTCGCGCCGGAGCTCCCGGGAGGGATGGCTTTTACCGCCGGACCAGCTCGCTCTCTCTCACGCTCCATGTGTCAGAAGTGTGTGGCATGCAAGTGAGGATACACACACAGACACACACACACAGTAACTAAATGTTTCTATAATACAAACCTTACACACACCTACTGTACTACACACACACCACACTGCAGTTTCTAGTTCAGCAGACCAACCTCCTACACTACACTACCCATACACACTACACTACCCCTACACACTACACTACACTACCCCTACACGCTGCCCCTACACACTACATTACCCCTACACTACATTACCCCTACACACTGCCCCTACACACTACACTACCCCTACATACTACACTACACTACCCCTACACACTACACTACCCCTACACACTGCCCTTACACACTACACTACCCCTACACTACACTACCCCTACACACTGCCCCTACACACTACACTACCCATACACACTACACTACCCCTACACACTACACTACCCCTACACACTACCCCTACACTACCCCTACATACTACACTACCCATACACACTACACTACCCCTACACACTACACTATACTACCCATACACACTATACTACCCCTACACACTACACTACCCATACACACTATACTACCCCTACACACTATACTACCCATACACAATACCCCTACACTACCCCTACACACTAGCCCTACACACTACACTACCCATACACACTGCCCCCTACACTACCCCTACACACTACACTACCCATACACACTACACTACCCCTACACACTACACTACCCATACACACTACACTACCTATACACACTACACTACCCATACACACTACACTACCCCTACACACTACACTACCCCTACACACTACCCCTACACTACCCCTACACACTACACTACACTACCCATACACACTACACTACCCCTACACACTACACTACACTACACTACCCATACACACTATACTACCCCTACACACTACACTACCCCTACACAATACCCCTACACTACCCCTACACACTAGCCCTACACACTACACTACCCATACACACTGCCCCTACACTACCCCTACACACTACACTACCCATACACACTACACTACCCCTACACTACCCCTACACACTGCCCCTACACACTACACTACCCATACACACTACACTACCCCTACACACTGCCCCTACACACTACATTACCCCTACACACTACCCCTACACTACCCCTACACACTGCCCCTACACACTACACTACCCCTACACACTACACTGCCCCTACACACTACCCCTACACACTACACTGACCCTACACACTACCCCTACACACTACACTGCCCCTACACACTACACTACCCCTACACACTACACTGCCCCTACACACTACACTACCCCTACACACTACACTGCCCCTACACACTACACTACCCCTACACACTGCCCCTACACACTACACTACCCCCACACACTACACTTCCCCTACACACTACACTACCCATACACACTACACTAACCCTACACACTACACTACCCCTACACACTACCCCTACACTACCCCTACACACTACACTACACTACCCATACACACTACACTACCCCTACACACTACACTACCCCTACACACTACACTACACTACCCATACACACTATACTACCCCTACACACTACACTACCCATACACACTGCCCCTACACTACCCCTACACACTACACTACCCATACACACTACCCCTACACACTACACTACCCCTACACACCACCCCTACACTACCCCTACACACTGCCCCTACACACTACACTACCCATACATACTACACTACCCCTACACACCGCCCCTACACACTACACTACCCCTACACACTGCCCCTACACACTACACTACCCCTACACACTACACTGCCCCTACACACTACACTACCCCTACACACTACACTGCCCCTACACACTACCCCTTCACACTACACTGCCCCTACACACTACCCCTACACACTACACTGCCCCTACACACTACACTACCCCTACACACTGCCCCTACACACTACACTACCCCTACACACTACACTGCCCCTACACACTACACTACCCCTACACACTACACTGCCCCTACACACTACCCCTACACACTACACTGCCCCTACACACTACCCCTACACACTACACTGCCCCTACACACTACACTACCCCTACACACTACACTGCCCCTACACACTACACTACCCCTACACACTGCCCCTACACACTACACTACCCCCACACACTACACTACACCTGCACACTGCCCCTACACACTACACTACCCATACACACTACACTACCCCTACACTACCCATACACACTACACTACCCCTACACACTACACTACCCCTACACACTGCCCCTACACACTACACTACCCCTACACACTACACTACCCCTACACACTACACTACCCCTACATACTACACTATCCCTACACACTACAATAAACCCCTAAACACTAACTATCCCTACACACTACCCCCACACACTTCACTACCCCTACACACTACACTACCCCTACACACTACACTACCCCCACACACTACACTACCCCTACACACTACACAACAAAGCTGTCTGACTCAACACACTGATTACATGATTAAATTGTATCATAATCATCTTTATTGTGGGCCTAGTAGGTCTAGAAGGCAATAATAAAAATAACACATAACATGGATGCGATGGCAAATGCAGGCATTTATTTCACTCTGAATTGCAAAATTGAAACAGCATGAGATTAAAAAAAGATTACAACAACAACGTCTATATTCATCTTGTAAGAATGCACTACGGACTTTTGTCTTGATGGGTTCATCTGGGCTTCTTCCTGAATACATTACCCCTACACACTACCCCTACACTACCCCTACACACTGCCCCTACACACTACACTACCCCTACACACTACACTGCCCCTACACACTACACTGACCCTACACACTACCCCTACACACTACACTGCCCCTACACACTACCCCTACACACTACACTACCCCTACACACTACACTGACCCTACACACTACCCCTACACACTACACTGCCCCTACACACTACACTACCCCTACACACTACACTGCCCCTACACACTACACTACCCCTACACACTACACTGCCCCTACACACTACACTACCCCTACACACTGCCCCTACACACTACACTACCCCCACACACTACACTTCCCCTACACACTACACTACCCATACACACTACACTAACCCTACACACTACACTACCCCTACACACTACCCCTACACTACCCCTACACACTACACTACACTACCCATACACACTATACTACCCCTACACACTACACTACCCATACACACTGCCCCTACACTACCCCTACACACTACACTACCCATACACACTACCCCTACACACTACACTACCCCTACACACCACCCCTACACTACCCCTACACACTGCCCCTACACACTACACTACCCATACATACTACACTACCCCTACACACTACACTGCCCCTACACACTACACTACCCCTACACACTGCCCCTACACACTACACTACCCCTACACACTACACTGCCCCTACACACTACACTACCCCTACACACTACACTGCCCCTACACACTACCCCTACACACTACACTGCCCCTACACACTACCCCTACACACTACACTGCCCCTACACACTACACTACCCCTACACACTACACTGCCCCTACACACTACACTACCCCTACACACTGCCCCTACACACTACACTACCCCCACACACTACACTACACCTGCACACTGCCCCTACACACTACACTACCCATACACACTACACTACCCCTACACTACCCCTACACACTACACTACCCCTACACACTACACTACCCCTACACACTGCCCCTACACACTACACTACCCCTACACACTACACTACCCCTACACACTGCCCCTACACACTACACTACCCCTACACACTACACTACCCCTACATACTACACTACCCCTACACACTACAATATACCCCTAAACACTAACTAACCCTACACACTACCCCCACACACTTCACTACCCCTACACACTACACTACCCCTACACACTACACTACCCCCACACACTACACTACCCCTACACACTACACAACAAAGCTGTCTGACTCAACACACTGATTACATGATTAAATTGTATCATAATCATCTTTATTGTGGGCCTAGTAGGTCTAGAAGGCAATAATAAAAATAACACATAACATGGATGCGATGGCAAATGCAGGCATTTATTTCACTCTGAATTGCAAAATTGAAACAGCATGAGATTAAAAAAAGATTACAACAACAACGTCTATATTCATCTTGTAAGAATGCACTACGGACTTTTGTCTTGATGGGTTCATCTGGGCTTCTTCCTGAATGCTGCGTAAATGTAATGAAAATGGCGCGAGTGCCTTCTGCAATAAAATGAGGGCCAACACAAAGTGATGAAAACGGGGATGTTTGAGCTGAGGTCTTAATATAAACCCTGTGGTTAGGAGAGGAGGAGAGGAAGAGAGGAGGAGAGGAGGAGAGCGGGGGTAGGGGAGAGAGAGGCGGAGCCAGGCTGACGGAGCGTGGGGGTAGGGGAGAGAGCCCAGCGCTCCACAATCCCACAATCCCACTCTGAGCTAGAGAATGATTTTCCGTGTTTATGTAATTAGAAACACTCCCGTTTCGCCGGCCGATAATGATTACAACACTGTGAAGCCCGCAGCGAAGCAAGTGGGTGTTTGTGCTGTGAAATGGCGATCAGTGGCTGTTATGAAAACTCAGTAAGTCCCATCATTGTGGCACGATTCGCGCTTCGTGGACAGGTAGCGAATGGTAGCTTGGTGGTTGGGGACCACTACCCTAACACACCTACTACCCAGACAACATGACCTCTAACCTCTAACACACCTACAACCCAGACAACATGACCTCTAACACACCTACAACCCAGACAACATGACCTCTAACCTCTAACACACCTACAACCCAGACAACATGACCTCTAACCCCTAACACACCTACAACCCAGACAACATGACCTCTAACCCACCTACAACCCAGACAACATGACCTCTAACCTCTAACACACCTACAACCCAGACAACATGACCTCTAACACACCTACAACCCAGACAACATGACCTCTAACCTCTAACACACCTACAACCCAGACAACATGACCTCTAACACACCTACAACCCAGACAACATGACCTCTAACCTCTAACACACCTACAACCCAGACAACATGACCTCTAACCTCTAAAACACCTACAACCCAGACAACATGAGCTCTAACCTCTAACACACCTACAACCCAGACAACATGACCTCTAACCCCTAACACACCTACAACCCAGACAACATGACCTCTAACCTCTAACACACCTACTGTACAACCCAGACAACATGACCTCTAACCTCTAACACACCTACAACCCAGACAATATGACCTCTAACCTCTAACACACCTACAACCCAGACAACATGACCTCTAACCCCTAACACACCTACAACCCAGACAACATGACCTCTAACCCCTAACACACCTACTGTACAACCCAGACAACATGACCTCTAACCTCTAACACACCTACAACCCAGACAATATGACCTCTAACCTCTAACACACCTACAACCCAGACAACATGATCCAGACTAGGCGGAGCTGGGGGGGGGGTGGTCAGTGCTGCTGGGGGGTGTGGGGGTCTGAGCTGTGACAGGTCTGTCTTCCTGAGCACCTCTCTGCTGTGGTTCAGAGGTCTATATTAAAGGTGTTGTTATTCCTTCACTTCCTGCCTGATCTCTCCATCTGTCAGATCACGACTAGCGGGCGGAGAACACACACAACGCTGAAACCTTCACAACCAACACGGCAAATACCAAGTACACAAACACATACGCACACACACACACGCGCACACACACTCAACGCAGCTTGGCAGTTCTTTCTGTTTCCCTGACGACGGTTCATTTTTGCCCGTGTGTGTGGGTGTGTGTAGGGTGTCCATGTGTGAATATGTGAGTGTGAGTTATATGTGCCTGTGTATGTGGGGGTGGATGTGTGTGTGTGTGTGTGTGTGTGTGTGTGTGTGTGTGTGTGTGTGTGTGTGCGGGGGGGGGCAGGCGGTTGTGCGATCTTCGCCACAAAAGCCGTGAAAAGCTTCTAATAATGAAAGTGCTAACCATAAAATGAAACACAAAAACCCCTGGCAGAGGTACATGTAACACACACACACACACACACACACACACACACACACACACACACACACACACACAAGCTAGATGAGTAACAGCAAGTTACAGAGGAGAGAGAGAAGGAGCGTGAGGATCAGAGCCAGACGGGAGAATGATGTTCAGTGAAATTGCCCAGAGACACAGTTCATAGTAACATGTGTTCAGAACACATGCATTAAGATGCTGGTCGGCGTTGAGCTGCAGAGTTAATTATTCAGCAGTGTTCAGGGCCCTGCTCTGTTCTACTGGCTGTCAGGAGCTGAACACGCTCTATTGTGTTCTATTCACCCTCACAGTACCCTGCTCTCCTCAAACCATCTGCTCTCTCTGTCTCTCTACTCCTCTCTCTCTCTCTCTCTCTCTCTACTCCTCTCTTTCTCTCTCTCTCTACTCCTCTCTCTCTCTCTCTCTCTCCCTCTCTCTCTCTCTCTCTACTCCTCTCTCGCTCTCTCTCTCTCTCTCTCTCTCTACTCCTCTCTCTCTCTCTCTACTCCTCTCTCTCTCCACTCCTCTCTCTCTCTCTCTACTCCTCTCTCTCTACTCATCTCTCTCTCTCTCTTCTCCTCTCTCTCTCTCCTTCTCTCTCTCTCTCTCTCTCTCACTCTCTGTCTCTCTCTCTACTTCTCTCTCTCTCTCTCTCTCTCTCTACTCCTCTCTCTCTCTCTACTCCTCTCTCTCTCTACTCCTCTCTCTCTCTCTCAAATTCTAATTCTAATTCAAATTAGCTTTATTGGCACGATAGGTGAAAACCCACATTGCCAAAGCAGAACATTAAATCAACATTCAGATTATGTATAAATAAAAAATAAACATAACATAACATACACAACAAAACATGAAGCTATATAATTTGATTATACAATCAAAAACATTTAACAATAGTTCAATTTATAATATAATAACATGGGGAGCTGGCAATATCGTTCAGATGTTATCACTGAGATGTTTGCTATACAGTAGAACTTGTTTCCCTTAACGTATGACAATAGTCAACATATTTAGCAGCTAATACTGCACACTGACTTTTGTCTCCACATAAATATGTCAGTTTCTCAGGATCAGGGAGGTGAATAAACTCACGATATATATTATTTATTTTATCAAAGAAAATCTCTCTTAAATGTTTATATTTCTCACAATATAATAAGAAGTGAGATTCTGTTTCAACATCTCCCTGATGACAAAGTGAACACAGCCTGGCCTCCTTGGGTAGCCAGTACTGCCTGCGGCGGCCTGGTTCTATAGCCAGGCCGCTCTCTACTCCTCTCTCTCTCTACTTCTCTCTCTCTCTCTCTTTCTACTTCTCTCTCTCTCTCTCTCTACTTCTCTCTCTCTCTCCTCTCTCTCTCTCTCTCTCTACTCCTCTCGCTCTCTCTCTCTCTCTCTACTTCTCTCTCTCTCTTTCTACTTCTCTCTATCTCTCTCTACTTCTCTCTCTCTCTCTCTCCTCTCTCTCTCTACTCCTCTCTCTCTCTCTACTCCTCTCTTCCTCTCTCCCCCTCTTACTACCCCCCCTCTCTCTCTCTACTCCTCTCTCTCTCCCTCTCTCTACTCCTCTCTCTATCTCTCTATCTCTCTCTACTCCTCTCTCTATCTCTCTCTCTACTCCTCTCTCCCTCTCTCTACTCCTCTCTCCCTCTCTACCCCTCTTTCTCTCTCCCCCTCTATCTACCCCCCCCTCTCTCTCTACTCCTCTCTCTCTCTACTCCTCTCCCTCTCTCTACTCCTCTCTCCCTCTCTACCCCTCTTTCTCTCTCCCCCTCTCTCTCTACCACTCTCTTTACCCCTCTCTTTCGCCCCCTCTTCTCTCTCCCCCTTTCTCTCTCCCTCTCTCTACCTCCCTCTCTCTCTTCCTGTCTGTCTCTCTCGCTGTCACAGACATACAATACACACAGTACAGTACACACACACACACACATACAAAAATACACACATTCACACATCCCACAGACACTTCAACTGACAATAACCTCACCAACAAGGCGTGTTCACCAGAGGCCTTCTGCACCAACACAGAGAGGAGAGTGAAGAGTAGTGTCTGTTAAGTGTGTGTGTGTGTGTGTGTGTGTGTGTGTGTGTGTGTGTGTGTGTGTGTGTGTGTGCGTATGTGTGTGTCTACTTTCAATGGGGTCTATTTTGGAAAGGATGCAGAGAGATTTCCTGATCACGCAGTGGAAGTGCGGTGTGTTGAGGTGGTATTCTGTCAGTGTTGAGGTGGTATTCTGTCAGTGTTGAGGTGGTATTCTGTCAGTTTTGAGGTGGTATTCTGTCAGAGTGTTGAGGTTGTATTCTGTCAGTATTGGGGTGGTATTCTGTCAAGAGTGTTGAGGTGGTATTCTGTCAGTGTTGAGGTAGTATTCTGTCAGTATTGAGGTGGTATTGTGTCAAGAGTGTTGAGGTGGTATTCTGTCAGTGTTTAGGTGGCATTCTGTCAGTGTTGAGGTGGTATTCTGTCGTAGTGTTGAGGTGGCATTCTGTCAGTGTTGAGATAGTTTTCTTTTAGTGTTGAGGTGGTATTCTGTCAGTGTTGAGGTGGTATTCTGTCAGTGTTGGGGTGGTATTCTGTCAGTGTTGAGGTGGTATTCTGTCAGAGTGTTGAGGTGGCATTCTGTCAGTGTTGAGATGGTCATCCCCATGCACCCACCCACACAGTACTACACTCAAAAATAAATAAGACTACTCATTATGACTCATACCATTTTAATAAGTTAGTAAGGAAATTATTTAATAAGAAGTTAGTAAGGAAGGAATATAAATGCTACCACAGTAGTCATAAAAGTGTGCCTGTACCTTTAAGAGAACCTGCTTGTGACCCCAAATTCAAATCCCAACTGACACTCTAAACATCCCATCATTCACTTCAATGGGAAGGCATGTAGGCTTCGGACAGCTCTCTCAAAAAGTTTAAATGTTACAGCTTAGACATTGACACCGTAGGAATTCTGAGAACCAGATGAACATTTGGTGTATATATAATTTCCTTGTTTTGTTGATACATGTTTTTACCTAGGATCCATCTTTGTACAGCACTTTGGTCAACTGCTGTCGTTTTAAATGTGCTTTATAAATACATTTTGATTTGATTTGAAGTTAGAAAAGGGGTATGAATTCAAAATTAGCAGCACACAAGTTAGAGTGGAGGGCCATTCGTTTGAATGGAGAACATAGCCATCAAACAAATCGTCATACCTCAAAAACTATAAGTCACGCAGCTTAGATACTTATATTGTACGAATCTGCACAATCGTGTGCACATTTCGATGTATAATATGTGTATGAGCTCTGAAAACTGTAAGAGTTTTCAGAGCTCTGACAGAATACAAACCAACACTCTGACAGAATACAACCCAGCACTCTGACATAATACGACCCAACACTCTGATAGAATACAAACCAACACTCTGACTCTGACACTTCTGTCAGAGTGTTGGTTTGTATTCTGTCAGAGTGTTGGTTCATATTCTGTCAGTGTTGGTTGGTACTCTGTCAGAGCGCTGGGTCGTATTCTGTCAGAGTGTTGGTTCGTACTCTGTCAGAGCACTGGGTCATGTGAGAGAGGGTCTAGAGGATAATGGGAGGTGTGTTGGAGCCTCTGCTGTTGTCCAGGTGTCTGGCCGCGCTGAAGGAAGCACTAGTGAAAATGAGAAAAAGTCAGCAGACTGTAGTATTAGCTCCCAATAGTGATACTTTATTTAGGCACAATGTTTCGGCATATTCCAATTACAATTATGTTCACATATGCAGGCTGTCAATTCCCACCACGCAGGCTATAACATCAGCTCACTCAGATATACCGGCATCGAAAAAGTTGACAAACCACCGCGTGGTGGGAACGTTTAATTTTACAGCGAGAAACATTCCACATCTATGCCCTTAATACTATGGCTCCTAATGGCATACATTAAGAATTTGATATTAAACCATTCTTAATCTCCAGTTGTTTCTGGTAGCATTTCAGCCGTTGTTTGTTAAGCTAGTTTCCCCCGTCTTCACTATAGCAAACAGTATAGCCTACATATGTGAACATAATTGTAATTGGAATATGGGAATAATGTTTCAAACTCTTTCGACAATGCAATGTTTGATTATTTTGGACTATTTGAAACTGTTTTTAATATTTGTATATCTTCTTTCATTTTACCTTATGGTTCCAATAACCTATTGTCATATTTGATTGGATGCAGATTAGGACAGTCCCTGGTAACCTATACCTGCTGTGTATCCTAATGGAACCTGAACTTAGCTAATACTACAGTGTGCAGACTTTTTCTCATTTTCACTAGTGCTTCTTTTTGGTCCAGCACCTGTGATAACTTTTGGATGTGCGTGCCTTTCCTGGGCTCCACTTGCGCTGAAGGAAGCCTCATCAATACAGGTTCAATGGTGATGACTGAGTTAGTGTCAGAAGAAATAACAGTGTGTGTGTGCGTGCGTTTGTGCGTGTGTGATAGTGTCAGGATCATTACAGAAATGACAGGTTTCATGGGAGCAATGGATATACTTCTGCCACCAAAACACACACACACACACACACACATCAGTCATATGTAACCTTCCAACCTGAACAAGGTTCCTGCAGTACAGGTACAAACCGAGGACCGCTGAACAGAAATATAAACAGACAAGAATAAGAGAGATGAGAGAGAGAGAGATGGTATGGAGAGACGGAGAGAGAGAGAGAGCAGAGAGGATAGAGAGATGGTATGGAGAGACGGAGAGGGGGAGAGGGAGAGCAGAGAGGATAGAGAGAGGATAGAGAGACGGAGAGGGGGAGAGAGAGAACAGAGAGGATAGAGAGACAGTATGGAGAGGGGGAGAGGGAGACCGGAGAGGATAGAGAGAATTGATTGTGCAGCTGAGAGAATCAATCTGTTTTCCCGAGGAGAGATATAGAAGGCTGTATTCCCAGGTGAGGAGGGAGAGTGATGAGGAGGGGGACTGTTCTAAGCCGGTTCCAGGGCGGGCTGTATTGTGGATATTGGCATGGCCGTGCTGGCTACCACTGCAGCACAGCTGTCCCAACAAGCACAGTAAAGCACTCCCTCTCGTGCTACTGCCTAAGTAAACCATGGGAAGATATTTACGGCGAACTACTGTATGAGGGCGATGGAGGAGTCAATCCCCGCTCGTCTGGTGGAGCTTAGTCTGACTCAACGGATGTAGGTTTTGGCAATAAACCTTGTAATTTGTTGTCACACTGCCCAATCAGTGGCGAGACTGGTGACGCCAATTAATCTGATTCGGGCCGAGAGATTCTCTCGGGACCAATCAGATTCGATCCAGACTATTTTGCAAGAGCACCATCGCTGCGTCCGGGGCTGGCTCCGCCCAAGACGACTGTGATTGGGTTAAAGAAATACTGTGTTTTTTTCCCCTATTGCAGAATGGTAATATGTCCGAAGTGTGGAGATAGGTCTGGCTATGAGAGACTAGGTGGAACTTGACAAGATGACATCACCAGAGGGACATTTAACCCTTTACCGATTTTTTATTATTGTTATAATTATCTTCAAATGTTTCATAAATGGCTGGATGGTTATTATAGCGTGTTACAGTGGACAGTATAGGACAGGAGAGGGGAGAGGAGAGAGGAGGGGAGAGGAGAGAGCAGGGGAGAGGAGAGGAGGGGAGAGGAGAGAACAGGGGAGAGGGGAGAGAGCAGGGGAGAGGAGAGAGCAGGGGAGAGGAGGAGAGGAGGGGAGAGGAGAGAGGAGGGGAGAGAGCAGGGGAGAGGAGAGAGGAGGGGAGAGGGGAGAGGAGGGGAGAGGAGAGAGGAGGGGAGAGGAGAGAGCAGGGGAGAGGAGGAGAGGAGGGGAGAGGAGAGAGGAGGGGAGAGACCAGGGGAGAGGAGAGAGGAGGGGAAAGGAGGGGAGAGGAGAGAGCAGGGGAGAGGAGAGAGGAGGGGAGAGAGCAGGGGAGAGGAGAGAGGAGGGGAGAGAGATGGGGTGAGGAGAGAGGAGGGGAGAGGAGAGAGCAGGGGAGAGGAGAGAGGAGGGGAGAGGAGAGAGCAGGGGAGAGGAGAGAGGAGGGGAGAGGAGAGAGCAGGGGAGAGGAGAGAGGAGGGGAGACGAGAGAGGAGGAGAAATCAGATATGCTAGATAGAGGAGAGGGGTATAGTGGGAATGAAAGACAGATATGGGAGATGATTGGAGGGGAGAGGGGTAGAGGATGTGATTGATAAAGGTTGTCAGGTTCATTTCCTGAGACGCACAGCAGTAAGACGAGGCCGATTTAATAACTGTCAAAACCAGGCACACACACGCGCACACACATACATACACATACACACACATGCACACTAAAGTCAACCAAACACATTCTCTGTCTTTTGTTCTCTCTCTCTCTCTCTCTCTCTCTCTTTCATTTCAAGGATATAATACAAGCAGACACCACAGCGCAGCTAATCACCAGCACCCTCTGTGTGTGTGTGTGTGTGTGTGTGTGCATGTGTGTGTGTGCGCGTGCATGCATGTGTGTGCGCGCGTGCGTGTGTGTGTGTATGTGTGTGTGGAACAGGCATTAATAAAACACATCCGGTCAGAAGCTGGGCCACAGATGTGCTCAGGATGGTTAAGCTGTCATCCACCTTGATTTAAAGTAACGTTCCTACTTAGCATGCAGGCTATAGTGCTGTGTTGTGTGTGTGCGTGTGTGAGTGTCTGTGGGTGCGTTCATGCGTGTGCTTGCGTGTGTGTGTTTTAGTGCATGTAATTGTGTCAGGATAGTTGTTCAGAGCTGTGATGGAAAAGCAGAAGAGACCTGTAACAGGATCACCCTAACAACATTACACCATAAATGTCTCCATCCTCGTCCTTCACCAAGGCACAAACACCGCCTACTTGGAACAATGTGCGCGCACGTGTGTGTGTGTGTGTGTGTGTGTGTGTGTGTGTGGTGTGTACTTCCCCTTAAGCCATCTCCCCCGGGGTGCAATCCGACTGGTGTGGTGATTGATACAGGGCTGTCTGTGTTTGGCTAATCAATGTAGGGTAAATATTCAGATGACTTTGGTGGAATTAGATTATTGACGAAGCGTCGAGCTGTGTAAAGACGGAACTCAGACGGAGAGGAAGGGAGGGAAAGATGATCTTCCTCTATCCTCCATCCGCTCCATCACCGACTGACAGACAGAGTCAGACGAAGGTCTGTAGAACGTTCCCATCTCACCACAGCACAACAATCACTCCACTCCACTGCAAGGTCACTGGTCCCATTCCAGCTCCCAGCATTGTGCCCGAATGTCCTTCATCAAGACGCTGAACTGAACAGTCTGTCCCCGCGGAAGATGGACAGGAATGCTTGGTTGGTCCCCGGGCGCGTCCCCTGCACGCTGCCTACTGTCTGCTCCCGGCTGCCCTTGGGGGAAGGACGAAGGGATGGGATAAGAGCAGAGAACATTTCATCGGTGGCAGCCGACTGCATGTGTGTGTGTGTTCATGTCGCCCATTGTTTGAGTGTCAAGCTGTATGACGAATAATGCCTTCTTCTTCTTCTTCTTCTTCTTCTTCTTCTTCTTCTTCTTCTTCTTCTTCTTCTTCTTCTCATGTGTGTCACACTATGCCTATCTCTCTCTCTGGATTTATGTGTGTGAGTGTGTGTGTGTGTGTGTGTGTGTGTGTGTGTGTGTGTGTGTGTGTGCGTGTGTTTAACTCTTTGTCCACTGGGGACAGAATCAGTTTGGAGGATGAGGTTGGAGCTGATGTCAGAGTTACCAGAAGGCTGTTGGGCCAGTGGTGGATGAGGAGGGCTCAGTGGGCGGGGCTAGAGTGGTAGATGAGGAGGGTTCAGTGGGCGGGGCTAGAGCGGTGGATGAGGAGGGTTCAGTGGGCGGGGCTAGAGCGGTGGATGAGGAGGGTTCAGTGGGCGGGGCTAGAGCGGTAAATGAGGAGGGTTCAGTGGGCGGGGCTAGAGCGGTGGATGAGAAGGGTTCAGTGGGCGGGGCTAGAGCAGTGGATGAGGATGGTTCAGTGGGCGGGGCTAGAGCAGTGGATGAGGAGGGTTCAGTGGGCGGGGCTAGAGCGGTGGATGAGGAGGGTTCAGTGGGCGGGGCTAGAGCGGTGGATGAGGAGTGTTCAGTGGGCGGGGCTAGAGCGGTGGATGAGGAGGGTTCAGTGGGCGGGGCTAGAGACAGGAGACCACGGCGGGCGTGTATCACATCTCCACGATAGCAAAAAAAAGAAAGAAAAGACATCCACACACAGAACTAAACCAACTGTCCCAGCGGTCCATTTCCATCCATCCATGTTAAGAGTCCGCGTTGTCCACATCGGAGATGGCCGGATGGAGGTGGTGAGGGGAGTGGTTGCGTGACGATGGCGCTGTCAGAGCAGCGAAACGCTGCCATGCCGCGCCGGGGTGAGGAGGAGACGCTGGTGATCAGAGGAGAGCGCCCGTCTCTAATCACGCCGTTTGACAGCTGTGGAGGGAGGTTGTCTTTCTCCATGACATCCTACATCAAGTAAAGAGGCTTGGACTCTGATCTGATAAACAACGCTTCGGAGAGGCCGTGGGAGAGATGGAGCGTGACCGCTTCACTCCTGGGAGGGTATCTCCTATCTCCTAACGTCCGGGTCAGTAGATATTAGATCAAACTAATATAGCAAATATCAAACAGTTTCACCTAAACCAGTCAACATACAATATCTAATTATCTCGACAGCACATCAGGGACATTCACCATGACCCCATGGCACGATCTGTGTTGGGTAAGGTACTTTCAAAACGTAACTTGTTACACATTACTAGTTGGGTTCATTTGAGTGTAACATGTTACTATTAAAACATTACTGTCTGTGTAGAGTAACCTTACTTGTTACTAGTTACTTGA
The DNA here is from genome assembly GCF_949987555.1 of Borostomias antarcticus. Lineage (NCBI taxonomy): Eukaryota > Metazoa > Chordata > Actinopteri > Stomiiformes > Stomiidae > Borostomias > Borostomias antarcticus. The sequence continues at coordinate 41,343,496 of NC_140234.1, read as the reverse complement.
ATCACTTTCACTGAAAAACTGCAGACGTACGACTATGCATTATGAACTGGAGGAGTGTGTGGTCTCTTCTGGCTGGTTCTCTGACCTCAGGTCAGTTTGACCCTGGGCAGCGTAGTGGAGGCCAGTAGCACAGCTTTGGAGCCACTGCAGATCCAGAGTTAACCGTTCTCACAATGACGTCAACCAGCCCAGCGGTGATTAGTAAGGGCCTGGTTTCACTACCGGGGCTGGGACCATCACTGTTTCACTACCGGGGCTGGGGCCATCACAGTTTCACTACCGGGGCTGGGGCCATCACAGTTTCACTACCGGGGCTGGGGCCATCACTGGTTCATTACCGGGGCTGGGGCCATCACTGTTTCACTACCGGGGCTGGGGCCATCACTGGTTCACTACCGGGGCTGGGGCCATCACAGTTTCACTACCGGGGCTGGGGCCATCACAGTTTCACTACCGGGGCTGGGGCCATCAGTTCAGTTCAGGCCCGTCAGCACCTTGGACAGTTTCACTACCGGGGCTGGGGCCATCACTGTTTCACTACCGGGGCTGGGGCCATCACTGTTTCACTACCGGGGCTGGGGCCATCACTGTTTCACTACCGGGGCTGGGGCCATCACTGTTTCACTAACGGGGCTGGGGCCATCACAGCTTCACTAACGGGGCTGGGGCCATCACAGCTTCACTAACGGGGCTGGGGCCATCACAGCTTCAGTACCGGGGCTGGTGCCATCACAGTTTCACTACCGGGGCTGGGGCCATCACTGCTTCTGCCGTTGGTTGAAGCATTCCATCAAAATTAGATTCCTCACAATGTAGGGGTGTAGTCAAGGATTTAACAGTCATGTGTCAATGTGCACGCAACTGGAGTCTGACCTCTTGGGCCCTATGGCACGTATGTGTGTGTGTGTGTGTGTGTGTGTGTGTGTGTGTGTGTGTGTGTGTGTGTGTGTGTGTGTGTGTGTGTGCATTCATGATGTGTGAGTGTGTGTTAGCAGAAAATAGCTGGCGGAAGATCAATCTCCATTATTGGTGTGAAACTGGATCAATGACAAATGCTCCCAACCAGTCACTGTGATGAACAGAACATCATTGAGTTGAATAGAGGGAGAGGAAGAGAGAGGGATGAAGAGAGGAAGTGGAATGAATAGAATATCCATACCAATCCGAACAACAAAACACCCCCCCTCCACACACACACACACACACACACATGTGTGTGTGTGTGTGTGTGTGTGTATCGTGACATCCTCCCTAGGAACAGCCGGTGCCCAAACCTGGCCACACAATGCGTAAAAGGCCAGTTCAGCACCACGGACAGCGACCCCAAGGTGAAGAGGTCACGACCAGACAGCCCAGGCCCGTCAGCACCTTGGACAGCCCAGGCCCGTCAGCACCTTGGACAGTTCAGGCCCGTCAGCACCTTGGACAGCCCAGGCCCGTCAGCACCTTGGACAGCCCAGGCCCGTCAGCACGTTGGACAGTTCAGGCCCGTCAGCACCTTGGACAGCGGGGCTGGGCAGTTGACGGTGTCTACAGGCGGTTCCTGGTTTCCCGGGCAACGCTGTTCCCCAGCTGCGCTGCATTCCCCAATCAGGCCGGGAAGGAACGCTCACCAGCTGCACCTAATCGGCTAACGAGCCGCCAAGCATCTACAGGCCTGACCGGGGAGGCTCTCCGCCGTCTGTGGACTCAGTGAGTAACATGTAGGAAGTTGCCTGTAGGAGCCGGAGCGGAGCCCTGGTGCATAACATGTGCCCAAGCTCTGGGAAAACACACCCCGACCGGCCGAACCACAGGAAGATGTTTCAGTTTGCCTTTTGAAATCTTTTTTCTGTTTAATAAATAATAACCATCACACGTATGTACCGTATATAGCCCAAACAGAGGTGAAATCAATACTATATGTCTCTTACAACCACACTTCTCTCCCCCTCTCTGGCTGTTCTCTCCAGAGAGAGAGAGAGAGACAGACAGAGAGAGAGAGAGAGAGAGAGCTGCTCAGTCGACCGATTCCTTCACTGATGTCCTGCTGGTCAATAATCCCATTGCTAACCTCTGCCCATGTCTCTCTGTCTGTCTCTCTGCCCATATCTCCCTGTCTCTCTGCTCATACAGTATCTCTCTGTCTCTCTGCTCATATTTCCCTGTCTCTCTGCTCATATCTCCCTGTCTCTTTGCTCATATTTCCCTGTCTCTCTGCTCATATCTCCCTGTCTCTCTGCCTATCTCTCTGCCTGTATCTCTGCCTCATATCTCCGTCTCTCTCCCTGATCTCTCTGCTCATATCTGCCTGTTTCTCTCCTCATATCTGCCTGTCTCTCTGCTCATATCTCCCTCTTTCTCTGCTCATGTCTTTTTGTCCTATAACTTAGTTGTGCAGGACATTCTATGTGTTCAATGTATTCAGGCTATATTACTGTCTGTTTGTCCATGAAGGCATTTATCTGCACATCGACATAAACAACAATCGCTACGCAGACAAATTATTATTAACAACAAGCATGTTTACACAGACAGATCATTATTAACTAGGACCATCAATTGCCATTATCTAATCTATTCATTATGTCGATGCAAAGAGTCTGGTATTCTCTTTTGAAAAAGTTGACACAACCTTTTATACTTGGCTTGCACTGGATTTTAAATTTCTTCTACAGGCCTCCGAATTACACCAAAGTTATCTCGTGAGTCAAACGTCTTATAATATGTCGTAAATAAGGTCCAAGTTGTCGAAAAAGAGCATTCTCCTTTAATATTGATTTTACTGAACTCTGCCAAGAAAGGTAGTTCATAAAACTACCACGGTTAAATTACGCAGAACTACATTTTTAAACTTGCAACTACACGCCTCATTAATCACATAAACAGCATCTCTAAAACTATTTTATATTAATGAACACTCACCTTTAGGTAATTCCTTTCACTCAAGGCATTTAAGCCGGCAGGATTCCCAAAGACGGCCAAGCAAGCGGAGGAAAGAAAAGATGATCCCACAAAAATAAATCTGTTTGGAAACCCCTACCCGTTGCAACCAGGGCGTCGGAATGAGCCTTTGCAAATGAGCTGGCCAGGCCTCAGTCTGACTGAAATAAGCGCATCATTGATTTTGAAGTGAGCCCAACTTTTTGTTATTGTTATTATGTGGAACAATCGATTAGCCTGGCATCAGTTGTTTTGTTTTCAGCAGCGAGGTGGTGGACAGCTTCGGTTAAGACAGTCTTAGCAGCGATCCTTAGCGCGGTCCTTAGAAGGGCAGTAAGAACGCGTCTGGGAAACTCTACTAACGTAAGGCTCCGTTTTACCTGACCTCTTCTTTGGAGAGATATCAACTCAATGGTGTTAACTGGAATACGCACCCAATGTTTGTCGTTACATTTATTTATTTGGCTCCATCAGACGATGACCCCCCGACCCACCGACATTCCTCCTCTCCAATATATCTCATATGAATGAACTCAGCCACATGTTTGGCTCAGTTAACACAGAAAAGTCGTTCTCACACACGGATGCCATTAAAACATCCCTCACTGCCCATCTGCACCACGTAGGCCTGTTACTCTATTACTCGTATTGCCCTGAATAGGCACCTGACTTCTTATTTCTCTCAGTAGATGGAAAGTGTTGGCTAATTGGGCTGCATATCCATTTTCATCGCAGAATCCCCATGCAGCAGGGTCTCAGTAAGCTTTGCACTTAAACAGATAGGCTACATTTACCTATAGCAAGCAATCTTACACATTTGGAAGAAAAAAAAATTTAACAGCAGATAAGAGATTAAAAAACAAGCAATAAAATATATTATTTAGCTGTCTGTTTTTCAAAATATCTATTGCCATTTGAACGTTTGCATTAGGTCTATATGCAGTTTAGGAATTGTTGTGTAGGCTACTGATTTGCCAATAATGACACCATTGAGGAGCCTTATAAGCCTAACATTTTGGCAACAACTTCAGTTATTATTATTATTATTATTATTATTATTTAGGTGATTGTCATCTAATATAGTTCTTTTGCACATAATTATAACCCATACATAAATCTAAATGACCCCCTGTGACAGCTGACAGAAAATGTAGTGATATAGGGTGATAAAACATATCTAGTAAAAGTTATGCAAGGAGGGTCCTGGAATTTGATTGAGTGCAAAGAAATATTCATATTTTTTATTCACTGTGAACAAATGAGTCCTGCTCGCAGCTTCTAGTGCCCGCTGATTTACCACGAGTGTGCAGGTGTTACACGAGCGTGCAGTTGTTACACGAGCGTGCAGGCGTTACACGAGCGCGCAGGTGTTACACGAGCGTGCAGGCGTTACACAAGCGTGCAGGCATTACACGAGCGTGCAGGCGTTACATGAGCGTGCAGGCGTTACACGAGCGTGCAGGCGTTACACGAGCGTGCAGGCGTTACACGAGTGTGCAGGTGCCAAGTGGCACTGGCATGTTTAACATGTCACCCTTCATTATATGCGCTCCTCTCATAACGCGTGCCTGTATGTACGTCTGGTTATCAGCTCGCCAAAGTACCTCTATACACGCAATTCAGGCGTGGGTAACGTGGCTAGTGAATTGAGTGTGTGTTGTGCTGGCACGAATCACGCCCCATACACGCACGCACACGCGCGCGCGCGCGCACACACACACACACACACACACCACTGTTGAGAGCTGAAGGTGAACAACAGCAGACGAAGCTGAGCACTCTGTATGTGTAAACACACGCACAGACACATACACACACTCGCTATCATTACCATCTACACTGACCCCATACACATACACACACGCACACACACACACACACACACACACACACACACACACACACACACTCACTCACTACCATTTCCATCTACACTGACCCATACACACACACACACACACACACACACACACACACACTCACTACCATTACCATCTACACTGACCCATACACACACACACACACACACACACACACACACACAGACACACACATACACACACAGTGTTGACCTTCCTGGCACTAAATAATTGTTAAGATGTCTTCCAATCAGGATTTCGACCACACCACAGCACCGAGATTGCTCTTGTTAAGGTCTTCAATGACATCCATTTAAACACAGAAAATGGCAGAATTTCAGTCTTAGTATTAATGAAGTCTCCGATGCAAATTCAGGCGAGTCACGTACGTCACGGCCGGGGTAGTCAGCAGAGGTTAATCAGTCACGCATGACGCCAGCACCAGCTGACTGTAGCTGTCATAGCATTGGTCAGCTCACTAGAGCGCATGTATTTAAGCTGTCAAAACATTTCATTGTTCGCGCTTGCCATTACTGCTGGTTGTGCATTGCATGCTCGCCCCACCTCCTCCCCTGCTCCTCCTGCGTATGTCGATGTCATCTGTTGTCATCGTTGCTCTCTGTCCGGGGTAAGTTTGTCAGGTATTCCACTAGCATCGGCTAGTGAATGCCAGAGTAGCCGCTAGCTGGTCTCTGTGGCTCTCCGTGGTGACCGTGGGCCGAAACGTCTCCGAATGGCCATCCAGCGGTCCCTCCGGTCGCCATGGAGGCAGAGACACTAGGCTGTATCTCCCTCGGAACCCACGAAGCGTCGGCCCGTGGGGGCCAGGGACTATAATGTACAGCAGTCCTCCTGTGGCGCTCTTTGACGGTCTTAGTGGGCTGAGTTACCTCCGAGCGTCTTCCCGATCGCGGCCCACTCTGATCGTCATTGAGGCAGGGGGCTAGATGCCGTTCCCCCTTTTCTGGCTCTCTGGGCCAAGCGGCCCAGAGGGGGGAAACACCTAGATTGCCTCCCCCTGCTATGCGCTTTCCACGTCGGTGGAAGGCAGGTGCCCCCCCGGACAGAGCACACCGCCAAAATTCATATGCTGTTTTATGCCGCATGTATAATAAATGTTCAAATTTGACAAAAGTGATCTCGACTGAATTGGATCTCAGCGCTGTATTCGACACGGTTGACCACAACATATTACTAGGCTGACTGGAAAACTGGCTGGGAATTTCTGGCACAGTGCTAAACTGGTTTGAATCCTACTTGAAGGACAGGGACTACTTTGTGTCTATAGTCAATTACAAATCTGGGCAGACAAAAATGACCTGTGGAGTTCCCCAAGGCTCCATTCTGGGGCTTCTTCTGTTCAACATTTACATGCTCCCACTAGCTCAAATTATGGAAAACAACAACATTTGCTACCATAGCTACACAGACGATACACAAATGTATATCAGCATATCACCTGAGGACTATAATCCCATACAAGCGCTGATTTAGTGCATTAAACAAATCAACGATTGGATGTGCCAGAACTTTCTTCAACTAAACAAAAATAAAACTCTCTTTGAAGCCAAGTAAGAACAATTAAAAGTCAGCGCTCAGCTCCAATCAGCAATGCTAAAAATCACAAACAAAGCCAGAAATCTTGGTGTAGTCATGGACTCAGACCTGAATTGCAACAGTCACATTAAGAGAATTACAAAGTCAGCCTACTATCACCTGAAGAATATATCAAGGATTTAAGGATTTATGTCTCAGCAGGATCTGGAAAAACATGCGTTTATCATCAGTAGACCTGACTACTGTAACGGGAAAAATCGATTAGACAGCTGCAGCTGATTCAGAACGCTGTTGCTCAAGTCCTCACTAAGACTAAGAAAGTGGAGCATATCACTCCATTTCTGAGGTCTTTACACTGGCTTCCTGTCTGTCAAAGAATTGACTTTAAAATACTGCTGTTGGTTTATAAAGCACTGAATGGCTTAGGGACAAAATATATTTAGGATCTGCTGCTACGTTATGAACCATCCAGACCTCTCAGGTCGTCTGGCACAGGCTGGCTTTTTGTCCCCAGAGTTAAAACAAAACATGGAGAATCAGCATTCAGTTTTTATGCTCCACATATCCCGAACAAACTTCCAGAAAACTGCAGGTCTGCTGCAACTCTC
>NC_140234.1:41314050-41331550 GCF_949987555.1 Borostomias antarcticus | reverse complement strand
ACACACACACACACACACACACCAGTCATCTGCATGAATCTAAGTACAGTACCTACTGGTCTGACAATAACACATTCATGCTGAATACTGGGGGCAGTTGTCCCTCTAAAACACTACAGTTACAACAACAACAACAACAACAACAACAACACAAAACAAAACAAATGAAATGATTCAAAACACCTACTTCCCTGAGCACAAAATGAAAAGTTCCCAATAAATTCATTATAGGAATTCAACCAAATATTTAATATGGCCTAAAAGTATACTGTAACTATTGGTACATGTGCATTAATACAGCCTAACGGCGTTCCTATTGGTAATTACATGTGCATTAATATAGCCTAACGGCGTTCCTATTGTTAATTACATGTGCATTAATATAGCCTAACGGCGTTCCTATTGTTAATATCATGTGCATTAATACAGCCTAACGGCGTTCCTATTGTTAATTACATGTGCATTAATATAGCCTAACGGCGTTCCTATTGGTAATTACATGTGCATTAATACAGCCTAACGGCGTTCCTATTGGTAATTACATGTGTATTAATACAGCCTAACGGCGTTCCTATTGTTAATTACATGTGCATTAATACAGCCTAACGGCGTTCCTATTGGTAATTACATGTTCATTAATACAGCCTAATGGCGTTCCTATTGGTAATTACATGTGTATTAATACAGCCTAACGGCGTTCCTATTGGTAATTACATGTGGATTAATACAGCCTAACAGCGTTCCTATTTGGTAATTACATGTGCATTAATACAGCCTAACGGCGTTCCTATTGGTAATTACATGTGCATTAATACAGCCTAACGGTGTTCCTATTGGTAATTACATGTTCATTGTGGATGTGGCTAAGACATCTGGCAGGGAGCCTCATCGCTATTCAAGAACAATGAGTAAGTGTGTGTGTGTGTGTGTGTGTGTGTGTGTGTGTGTGTGTGTGTGCGCTGAAACACCCATGCTATCTTTCATTAGATGTTCTGCTCTTACACAATACGAAAAGACAAACAACAGGAAGGCAACATTGGCACACCCTACTGAACAATTAAACACACACACACACACAAACACATACCCTACTGTACAATTAAATACACACACACACACACACAAACACACACCCTACTGTACAATCAAACACACACACACACACACACCCTACTGTACAATCAAACACACACACACACACTCTACTGTACAATCAAACACACACACACTCACTCACTCTACTGTACAATCAAACACACACACTCACTCTACTGTACAATTAAACACACACACACCCTACTGTACAATCAAACACACACACACTGACACTCTACTGTACAATCAAACACACACACACACACACTGCTTTACAATCAAACACAGACACACACTCGAGTGTAGCATTGCTGTCATACAGCAGCACTGCCCTGTGGTTGTTGATCATTGGGGTATAGAATAGTGTTCAATATCCCTGAGCTGCGTTGCTCTCAGCACTCCACAATCCCAAATAGTTCTCCATCGTTTACCATTGCTATAGGCAACTTCACGCCAGCTGGACTGGTCTACAACGTAAACAGAGCACGCTAGCTAGTGTAGCCGCCAATATAAACTTTATAAGAGTGTGTCGCAAAGTGTCTGTCCCCTTTCAACTAAATAAAAATAAAAACTTTTCACTTTTAGTATCTTTATTGTGAGTTACATCCATGTAGTGGATGGTATCACGACGCACGGTTGGACCTAGCTGTTGTGTTAATACACATACAATGAGAACATAATTCTATAAGAGAACATGGGAGTGAGAGGAGAGGAGAGGATGGGAGAGGAGGGGAGAGGAGGAGAGAAAGGAGAGGAGGACAGGAGAGAGAAGAGAGGAGAGAGATGCGAGGGGAGAGAAGAGAGGAGAGAGAATAAAAGAAGAGAGGATAGAGGAGAAAAGAAGAGAGGAGAGAGGTGAGGAGAGGAGGAGAGAGAAGGTGAGAGGAGAGGTGGAGAGAGGAGAGAGAGGAGAGGAGAAGAGAGTATAGGAGAGAGAGGGTACTTACTGTGACATGAGGACAAGGGAGGAGAAAAACCCCCAAAAAGCAAATACCGGTCGTCAAATCCACCCTTGGCAGCGGACAGACACCATCTAAACACACACACCCTCCGGCAGCTCCCTTCTCTACCTCATTCACCCTTCACCTCATTTGCATGGTTGTGTGTGCGTGCGTGCGTGTGTGTGTGTGTGTGTGTGTGTGTGTGTGCGTGTGTGTGTGTGTGTGTGTGTGTGTGTGTGCGCGTGTGTGACGCTTCCCTTCTCCTGTCCCCAGGTCATAGTTTGGTGCTTCCTTCCTAAATGTTGCACACACACACACACACACCACCATGCAAATAAGGTGAAGGGTGAATGAGGGACAGAAAGGAATTGCTGTGGGGTGAGTCACTATACAGAAACACTTCACCACAGAAAGACTCACTATAACACTACACCACAGAATGACTCACTATAACACTACACCACAGAAAGACTCACTATAACACTACACCACATAAAGACTCACTATAACACTACACCACATAAAGACTCACTATAACACTACACCACAGAAAGACTCACTATAACACTACACCACAGAAAGACTCACTATAACACTACACCACATAAAGACTCACTATACCACTACACCACAGAAAGACTCACTATAACACTACACCACAGAAAGACTCTCTATAACACTACACCACATAAAGACTCACTATAACACTACACCACATAAAGACTATCTATAACACTACACCACATAAAGACTCACTATAACACTACACCACAGAAAGACTCACTATAACACTACACCACAGAAAGACTCACTATAACACTACACCACATAAAGACTCACTATAACACTACACCACATAAAGACTCACTATAACACTACACCACAGAAAGACTCACTATAACACTACACCACATAAAGACTCACTATAACACTACACCACATAAAGACTATCTATAACACTACACCACATAAAGACTCACTATAACACTACACCACAGAAAGACTCACTATAACACTACACCACAGAAAGACTCACTATAACACTACACCACAGAAAGACTCACTATAACACTACACCACATAAAGACTCTCTATAACACTACACCACATAAAGACTCACTATAACACTACACCACATAAAGACTCACTATAACACTACACCACAGAAAGACTCACTATAACACTTCACCACAGAAAGACTCACTATAACACTACACCACAGAAAGACTCACTATAACACTACACCACAGAAAGACTCACTATAACACTACACCACAGAAAGACTCACTATAACACTACACCACAGAAAGACTCACTATAACACTACACCACAGAAAGACTCTCTATAACACTACACCACATAAAGACTCACTATAACACTACACCACAGAAAGACTCACTATAACACTACACCACAGAAAGACTCACTATAACACTACACCACATAAAGACTCACTATAACACTACACCACATACAGACCAATGGTAAGACAAGTGAAGAGGAGAGAGATAAAAATCCAGAAATGACCAGAAGAGAATAAGTACTCAAAAAGTCAGTGCAGAAACAACTGAGGCTTCCTATGAACAGTGTCTTTACAAGGCGTCATGAACACATTCATAAAGGCTCATGGCCAATCCTGCGTTCACCTACTGCGAAACATAGACTGCAGCCAGGGGCCCACAGCAGATTCCGTTGAATTTTTGAATGTGGTTTTATGGAGTTTTATTGGTATACTGACCATATTGGTCCTATTTCCTTGGTCCTATTTCCTAGCTGTACAAGTAGCGCGCATTGTCCTGTGGCAACAACTGATCGTCGGTGTCACTGAGAGTGTTGTTTGTTTGTTTGTCTTTTTCAAAGGCACTGTTATAATGATTCTGTGAAAATGTCGGTAAGTTCAACTTATGTAGCTAGCCATATGTAGCTCGCTAGGCTGACAAACTGCATTAGTAACGTCAGCTAGTGGCTTAGTGATGTCAGGATTAGAGCGGAGGGTTGCTAGCTACATAGCTGTGCTCTGCTACAGGGTGAACTGGAGAATTGACTTTGACAAGACATGTTACCTCTCACCTTGAAATGTCATGAAGACATAAAAAAGACAGCAAAGTTGCTTCCCCAACGTTGACATGGAAACGAGCATCATTCACATCTCTCTTATTTGCGACATTTAAAAAGTTCGCTTAAAATTCACTTGAAAACTAGTGCTGCGAGCAGCAGTGAGCGGGCCCTCGCACCCCACGCGGGTCGGGGTGTGGCGCCGTTAAAGGGTGTGCTATTTCGGTGTGCAGTACTGAGAGAAACTTCCTGTCACCAGTAGGTGGCGCTCTAGGCGTGACTCAATACCGAAGCATAGATGTGTTCAGGATGGTACCTTGATGAAGCCTGAGAAATGTTGAGTAAATCGGATAACGTATGTAGGAGTTATGAGGACTTCCTGTTTCACCAGTAGGTGACGCTGTAAGTGTGACTCAATACCGACACATAGATGGGTTCAGAAGGCCACCTTCATGAAGCATCAGCAATTTGGTGCAAATCGGATGATGTATGCAGGAGTTATGAGGACTTCCTGTTTCACCAATAGGTGGCGCTATACATATGACGCAATACTGACACATAGATGTGTTCAGGACAGAACCGTCATGAAGCGTGAGCTATATCGGACAAATTGGATAATGTATGGAGGAGTTATGAGGACTTCCTGTTTCACCAATAGGTGGCGCTATAAGTATGACGCAATACTGACACATAGATGTGTTCAGGACAGAACCGTCATGAAGCGTGAGTTATATAGGACAAATTGGATAATGTATGGAGGAGTTATGAGGACTTCCTGTTTCACCAATAGGTGGCGCTATAAGTATGACGCAATACTGACACATAGATGTGTTCAGGACAGAACCATCATGAAGCATGAGATATATCGGACAAATTGGATAATGTATGGAGGAGTTATGAGTACTTCCTGTTTCACCAGTAGGTGGCGCTGTAAGTGTGACTCAATACCGACGCATAGATGTGTTCAGAAGGTGACCTTCACGAAGCGTCAGCAATTTGGTGCAAATCGGATGATGTATGCAGGAGTTATGAGGACTCCCTGTTTCACCAATAGGTGGCGCTATAAGTATGACGCAATACTGACACATAGATGTGTTCAGGACAGAACCGTCATGAAGCGTGAGATATATCGGACAAATTGGATAATGTATGTAGGAGTTATGAGGACTTCGTGTTTTATGGCGAAATGTCAAACTTTGGCGGGGCGCCACGGCAAGGGTGTTTGGTGAAAACTCAATTTTTTTGATAACTTTTGATCACAAAGGTCTTAAGATGAAGCTGACCCGATATGAAGTTGATCGGATGAAATCTGTAGGAGGAGTTCGTCGAAGTACGAGGCATGGAAATGGTCAAAACAAGGACAAAATGGCACATTAAGAGCAAAATGGCGGACTTCCTGTTGCATGTTGGGTATAGCTCCAAGAGACATTTAAGTGTGGCTCGATGAAATACATATGCCCACCGAATTTCGTTCGCCTACATCAAACTGAAAGGTGGGGCTCGCCATTTTAAACTTTCCAGGGGGCGCTCTTGAGCCGTTTTGCCACACCCATTTCCGTCACCCATGAATTATCAAATTTTTCACCGGGACTGACGTATCTGCAAAGTTTCATTAGTTTTCATCGATGTTTAGGCCGCCAAAAAGGCATTTGTTTGGGGAGAAGGAGAAGGTAGAAGAAGGAGAATAATAATCCTTCGAAATACAATAGGGCCTCGCACCGCCAGTGCTCGGGCCCTAATTAGATGGAAATAGGACTGACACAGTCATAATAACTCTGTCATACGAATTCATAATAATTCAGAAATATGTTCTGAATTACGCACAGGATCATAATGAATAGCACAACACAGAAGAGAAACTGCATATTTATTCTCCTCCAAAACAAGGTTTACACTGTAATAAGGGCTGTCAATCGATAAAAATAATAATATAATTAATTACAAGATATGTAATTAATCTAATTCATCACAATTAATTACATATATCATTTTTTTCTGGGAAAATACCCCAAATGAGGATATGTCTATTAAAAGACATTACATTATTGGGGCAGATGAGTAAAACATTGAATATACATTACAAAAGGTGGCTTTAGAAATCAATATATTGTTTTATAAAATTATTATTTGCCTTATGTGTAAGGCTATCAAACAATCTGAGCAACATATTCAGCTTGCGCCAATATGTCCATGGATTTTTGAAATTATAACCTAGCGGGTTATAGCTGCATTGGAGAGCATAATGTGCAATGCTTCTATTAAGCCCTTGTCTTCTACTATAGCAATTGACCTGCAGTCCATAGCAACTCATTTTGTGGCCGAGTTTGTCAATTTGTTTGAGGTAGACTTGGCCTACTTATTTTGTGCTGCCTGCTCTCAGTAGCCTACAGGGTCAACTGGGCTAAATCGATTAATATAAAAAATAATAATATTAATAATTTTACAAAATGTATATATATTAAATTAAATATAATTAATTGAAATGTACATTATTCATTTAATTTTAGGTATAATTTGTATACATTTGTGTTAAACACATTAAAATATGCGTAATTAGTTGATCTAATTAACATGGTCAATTGACAGCCCTAACTGTAATACAATTTTTTTTAAAGAACAAAGAACAATGACCTAATTAATAACATACAAAACTAGAAATGGTGCTCAGAGAGCACAGACCTCCGCCCCTGAAGGCATTTTGTGACTCTGCTTGTGACAATTAAGTGGGTTCTAAATCGGCCCATGCTACACCCCTCCACCGAGTTTCATGAAAAGTGGTCCGGTAGATCTTGCGTAATCCTGGTCCAAAAATGAATGGAGGTGAATAGCGGGCTGGTTCTATTAATACATCCATGGCTAGGCCACGTTTGGGCGGCTTGTGGAAATGAATGGAGGTGAATAGCGGGCTGGGCCACGTTTGGGCGGCTTGTGGAAATTAATGGAGGTGAATAGCGGGCTGGTTCTATTAATTCATCCATGGCTGGGCCACGTTTGGGCGGCTTGTGGACCCGCCCCGTGATTCAGATCTGATCCAGAAGTTAATGGATTGAAAGCCTTAGACGAACATAACTGAACAAGGCACAAGGGCAAGGCCTTATAATATAACATGAATTGTAATCAAAGTGAATCAATGAAGCAGGTCTAGTGGAAACACTATGAACAAATTATAAAAGGTTAAAATGAATACAAGGCTATACGTAATTTGCACTTAGGCTATATTTTATTTTTTCCATTAACCTGTATTTATTCAGGTTTACAACCATTGAGATTAAAATGTCTTTTAAATGAGATCCATTGCGATTAAAATCTCTATTTTAAATTAAATGAAAGCAAATCGGGTAAATGAATCGGTTTCAGGACAGGTTGGCTGACCCCCACTGCTGCCTGCAGCCTTTATGAGCCTGTGGGAGAAGTGGGGGGTTGTCTAGGCCTATCATGTGCTGCTTTACACGTAAATAAGTGTCACCATTGCTTCACTGTATATCCAAAACCTTTTTCTGGCCGCCGGGTGAAACAGTTTTTTTGCTTCCCTCTGGAATATGTAGGGGTGGGACCTATGCCCACCCCCCCATTGCTCTCTGTAAAGCGCATAGGGTTGCCTCTGTGTATGAAATGCACTATACAAATAAAGTTTGATTTGATTTGATAAAGTATATCAGGCTTAATGGTAGATATACATTATGGTTACATATAACTACAAATGGTGCTCAGAGAGCACAGACCTCCTCCCATGAATGCAATCCGTGGCTCTGTGCATGCGTGTTTGGTGTTGTTGCATTCGTTAGGTTGAGAGCTTTATGCCAGTCCAAACCCTGTGTCTGATATGGCCATTTCTATTCCCCCCATTGACAATGAATGGATGCATTTTGAATTAATGTTTTGCTCCTGAGTCCAAAAAATGACTGATGGGCAGGTGAATGGGCGGCCATGTTTGGGTAGCTCTTTGGCGCCCCCTGGGGAGGCAATGCAGTGCACTCCGAGCTCACCCCGAGTTTTGTTTTCATTCATGGATCCAGACCGTGATTTGGATCCGCTCCAAAATGTAATGGGTTCTAAGGTGGCCCATGATACACCCCTCCACCAAGTTTCATAAAAATCGGTTTGGTAGTTTTTTGTGTAATTGTAGTCCAAAAAATGATTGGAGGTGAATGACCGGTCCCTCCCAGTGCTTCGGATCCGCTCCAACATTTAATGGGTTCTAAGTTCTAAGACCATGCTACACCCTTCCACTGGGTTTCGTGAAAATCGGTCCAGTAGTTTTTGTGTAATCCTGCTAACAGACAAACAAACACACAAACAAACGAACACCCGCGTCACCGAAAGCATTATCTCTCACCCTGCGCTGTCGCTGGGGTGGAGGTAATTATGAAGCTATACTGACATGCTTCAACAAGATAGCAACCACCGCTGTTGGTTTCAGAGCAGTCCTCCAGCTGAACACCCTCACGCTGCTGCTGCTGCTACTGTTACTGTTACTGTTGCATGCTGGGAAGCAGTGGACTGAACTTGGCCAGTGTTGGGTAGACCAAGCTGCTCGGTTTCCACCATCGCAGTACAGTAGGTCCCTCTCGTCACTCGTGACATGACTCTGTGACATGGACATTTACATGGTCACTTCATCTGCCTCTCGTTCAAGGTCCACATCTTGGTTCTACTATTCAGCAAAACCGCTTGCCTTCTTGACCACTGGTGGGCCAAAGCCATCAGTGTCCCTCACATGTCCGTCAGTGTGTCCCTCACATGTCCGTCAGTGTCCCTCACATGTCTGTCAGTCAGTGTCCCTCACATGTCAATCAGTGTGTCCCTCACATGTCCGTCAGTGTGTCCCTCACATATCCGTCAGTGTGTCCCTCACATGTCCGTCAGTGTGTCCCTCACGTGTCCGTCAGTGTGTCCCTCACATGTCAGTCAGTGTCCCTCACGTGTCGTCAGTGTGTCCCTCACAATTCTGTCAGTGCGTCCCTCACATGTCCGTCAGTGTGTCCCTCACATGTCCGTCAGTGTGTCCCTCACATATCAGTCAGTGTGTCCCTCACATTTCCGTCAGTGTGTCCCTCACGTGTCCGTCAGTGTGTCCCTCACATGTCCGTCAGTGTGTCCCTCACATGTCCGTCAGTGTGTCCCTCACATGTCAGTCAGTGTCCCTCACATATCCGTCAGTGTGTCCCTCACATGTCCGTCAGTGTCCCTCACATGCCCGTCAGTGTGTCCCTCATGTGTCCGTCAGTGTGTCCCTCACGTGTCCGTCGGTGTGTCCCTCACGTGTCCGTCAGTGTCTCCCCCACATGTCGGTGTGTCCCTCACGTGTCTATCGGTGTGTCCCTCACGTGTCCGTCAGTGTGTCCCTCACATGTCGGTGTGTCCCTCACATGTCAGTCAGTGTCCCTCACGTGTCCGTCAGTGTGTCCCTCACATGTCCGTCGGTGTGTCCCTCACGTGTCCATCAGTGTGTCCCTCACATGTCCGTCGGTGTGTCCCTCACGTGTCCGTCAGTGTGTCCCTCACATGTCCGTCAGTGTCCCTCACATGTCGGTGTGTCCCTCACATGTCAGTCAGTGTGTCCCTCACATGTCCATCAGTGTCCCGCACATGTCAATCAATCAATCAATCAATCAAAGCTTTATTTGTATAGCGAATTTCATACCCAGAGGCAACACAATGCGCTTTACAGAGAACAAGGGAGGTGGGCATACGACCCACTCTCTACATATTCCAGAGGGAAGCAAAAAAACAGTAATCACCCGGGGGCCAGATAAGTGAGCTGTAAAAATTCTTCCCTGACCCCTCTCAACAAGGTGATCGAGCAAGCTCCAGGAGTATGTTTGTCTACCGGCTAAGAACATTTATGAAGCAATACATTGCATTGAATTACATTTCAAAATGAGAGAGGCTAAAAGCATCATAGGAGAAAGAATATTCTACGGACATGCTACATCATCCACAGTAGACACAGGGGTATCTATCGGACTTCGGGAGGTCTGCTGGTGACAGTGGGGCATCCACATGTCCGTCAGTGTGTCTCTCACATGTCCGTCAGTGTGTCCCTCACGTCAGCCAGTGTCCCTCACGTGTCCGTCAGTGTCCCTCACGTGTCCGTCAGTGTCCTTCACGTGTCCGTCAGTGTGTCCCTCACGTGTCCGTCAGTGTGTCCCTCACGTGTCCGTCGGTGTCCCTCACGTGTCCGTCAGTGTCCCTCATGTGTCCGTCGGTGTGTCCTTCACGTGTCTGTCAGTGTGTCCCTCACATGTACGTCGTTGTGTCCGTCACGTGTCTGACGGTGTGTGCATTCACGATGAAGTATCTTTTCTTAAAGCAACAGTACGCATTTGTTGAATATGTACGATATGCTCCGTGTTACTGTTGAAAGCAGGTTAGTCCAGAGAACAGAAGAACAATGATGTTACTTAAAAGAGTATTTTTTCTAAAATGCCTCTGAACTCCATTTTCCACATGGGGACAATAAAGATGGATGTATCTTGATCATGGGGACAATAAAGATGGATGTATCTAGATCATGGGGACAATAAAGATGGATGTATCTAGATCATAGGGACAATAAAGATGGATGTATCTAGATCATGGGGACAATAAAGATGGATGTATCTAGATCATGGGGACAATAATGATGGATGTATCTAGATCATAGGGACAATAAAGATGGATGTATCTAGATCATGGGGACAATAAAGATGAATGTATCTAGATCATGGGGACAATAATGATGAATGTATATAGATCATTGGGACAATAATGATGGATGTATCTAGATCATGGGGACAATAAAGATGGATGTATCTAGATCATGGGGACAATAATGATGAATGTATCTAGATCATGGGGACAATAAAGATGAATGTATCTTGTTCCCTGACTTCCCTCCCCCCAAGGAGGAGCAGAGGAGCAGCCTCCCGGATATGAACACAGGTGAGCCTTGAGATGCTGGCCTCCTCTCTGGTGTGCCTTGGGCACAAAAGGTTTGAAAACCAATGCTCTAGGGAACCTTTTTGAGCATTGCTGGCTTCCATCAGCTGTGTTTATTATAATCATTCACAGATAAAAACAAGTAGAGAGTTAAGATGATTATTGGGCTTTTCATCTTATCTTCTGTCTGCCTTTTAGGCAACATTAGCCAGCTAGCACCCCCCTGGAGGGCCTCCCATGGTGCTTCATGGCTGGCCTTCAGGCTCCATCAGCCATTGTTGTAGTATCCTTGGTTACTGTGAGAACACCATGGTAACCATGGTGACATTGGCGCAGTACTTAGCACTGTCCCCTCACAGCAAGAAGCTCCTGGGTTCGATTCCCTCTTGGGACGCTGTTATAGTAGCACTGGGAATGTTCTCCCCAGGGTGGTCAGGTACTCAGGTGGGGTATCTCCCAGGGTGGTCAGGTACTCAGGTGGGGTATCTCCCCAGGCTAGTGAAGTACTCAGGTGGGGTATCTCCCCAGGGTGGTCAGGTACTCAGGTGGGGTATCTCCCCAGGGTGGTCAGGTACTCAGGTGGAGTATCTCCCCAGGGTAGCCAGGTACTCAGGTGGGGTATCTCCCCAGGGTAGTCAAGTACTCAGGTGGGGTATCTCCCAGGGTGGTCAGGTACTCAGGTGGGGTATCTCCCCAGGGTAGTCAAGTACTCAGGTGGGGTATCTCCCAGGTAGCCAGGTACTCAGGTGGGGTATCTCCCCAGGGTGGTCAGGTACTCAGGTGGGGTATCTCCCCAGGGTGGTCAGGTACTCAGGTGGGGTATCTCCCCAGGGTGGTCAGGTACTCAGGTGGGGTATCTCCCCAGGGTAGTCAGGTACTCAGGTGGGGTATCTCCCCAGGGTAGTCAGGTACTCAGGTGGGGTATCTCCCCATGCTAGCGAAGTACTCAGGTGGGGTATCTCCACAGGGTGGTCAGGTACTCAGGTGGGGTATCTCCCCAGGGTAGTCAGGTACTCAGGTGGGGTATCTCCCAGGGTGGTCAGGTACTCAGGTGGGGTATCTCCCCAGGGTAGTCAGGTACTCAGGTGGGGTATCTCCCAGGGCTGTCAGGTACTCAGGTGGGGTATCTCCAAGGGTTGTTAGGTGGGGTATCTCCCAGGGCTGTCAGGTACTCAGGTGGGGTATCTCCCCAGGGTAGCCAGGTACTCAGGTGGGGTATCTCCCCAGGGTGGTCAGGTACTCAGGTGGGGTATCTCCCCAGGGTAGTCAGGTACTCAGGTGGGGTATCTCCCCAGGATGGTCAGGTACTCAGCTGGGGTACCTCCCCAGGATAGTCAGGTACTCAGGTGGGGTATCTCCCCAGGGTAGTCAGGTACTCAGGTGGGGTATCTCCCCAGGATAGTCAGGTACTCAGGTGGGGTATCTCCCCAGGGTAGTCAGGTACTCAGGTGGGGTATCTCCCCAGGGTGGTCAGGTACTCAGGTGGGGTATCTCCCAGGGCTGTCAGGTACTCAGGTGGGGTATCTCCCAGGGTTGTCAGGTACTCAGGTGGGGTATCTCCCAGGGATGTCAGGTACCAAGGTGGGGTATCTCCCGGGCCTTTCTGCGTGGAGTTAGTTCTCTCTGTGTTCGCAAGGGTTTCCTCCATTAAAAAAAAAAAAAAAACTAGGAAAACATTCAGAAGAACAGATCACTAACGCTGTCTGTCCCTGACGAAGACGGACAGGAGCACCTGGCTGGTCCCCCAGCGTGTCCCCTGCACCCTGCCTACTGTCTGCTCCCAGCTGCCCTCGGGGGAAGGACGAAAGGATGGGATAAGAGCAGAGAACGAAATAATATTTTGTGTGTGTGTGTGTGTGTGTGTGTGTGTGTGTGTGTGTGTGTGTGTGTGTGTGTGTGTGTGTGTGTGTGTGTGTGGGTGTGTTACCATGTGTCGCCCATTGCAAGTGTGCTGCTGTGCTAAAGATTTCTCTTCTTATGAAGACTTTTGGATGAACTGGTCATAAACGACTGTGACTGTAGCTGTCGCTGTGCATATACTGTAGAGAGGGTATTCCTGAGAAGTATTACTGAAAGTAATTACTATACTCTTGCTGTCTGCAGTTGATTAAAGTTGATCTGCTTTTGGGTGCTCTGTGTTTAGGGCCAGTGTAAACTATGAATACATTAAACAATGATTCCCCTCTCCACTAAATCATCTCCCCTCCACTAAAACATGGAAGGATTAAGAGGTAATAGAGCGCTCTGAAAGAGGGTGAGAGAGAGAGAGAGGGAGAGAGAGAGGGAGAGAGGGAGAGAGAGAGGGAGAGCGAGAGAGAGAGAGATGGAGAGAGGGAGATAGAGAGAGGGAGATAGAGAGAGGGAGAGTGAGAGAGAGAGAGAATGCCAGTCTGCTCGATTAGGACCATAACCTTCTCATCTCCCTAGTCTGATTGATTCCTGTGCTTGGCCAATCAGAGCACTGCATTTGATGTCTGCAAAGAGGGTGTGATGAGGAGGATAAAGGAAGTCTAAATGATAATGATGTTTGTATGTGTGTGTCTGTGTGTGTGTGTGTGTGTGTGTGTGTGTGTGTGTGTGTGTGTGTGTGTGTGTGTGTGTGTGTGTGTGCGTGTGCGTGTGTGTGTTTGTCAGTGCGTGGCTATCAGGGGAGGTGGGGTGAGTGTGTCTGACTTAGTGTAGCGATGCTTTGAGTCATATTGGTTGCTATGGCAGCCCCTGATCTAGAGGTGCTAAAATCACAGAACAATTTACATCCACAATATCGTCTCTGACCGTAACCGTGGCGCCCAGGCAGAGAGGGAGAGCCAGTCCTGGGCTGCACACACAAAACACTTATTAGACGAACTAGGAGCCTGTTCTCACAACTCCCATCCACTCATACATGCTAGAATAGGTCCACACTCCAAAGACATGCTAGAATAGTATCCACACTCCAAAGACATGCTAGAATAGTGTCGACACTCTCCAAAGACATGCTAGAATAGTGTCCACACTCCAAAGACATGCTAGAATAGTGCCCACACACCAAATACATGCTAGAATAGTGTCTACAATCCAAAGACATGCTAGAATAGTGTCCACACTCTCCAAAGACATGCTAGAATAGTGTCCACACTCCAAAGACATGCTAGAATAGTGTCCACACACCAAAGACATGCTAGAATAGTGTCCACACTCCAAAGACATGCTAGAATAGTGTCCACACTCTCCAAAGACATGCTAGAATAGTGCCCACACTCCAAAGACATGCTAGAGTACTGTCCACACTCTCCAAAGACATGCTAGAATAGTGTCCACACTCCAAAGACATGCTAGAATAGTGTCCACACACCAAAGACATGCTAGAATAGTGTCCACACACCAAATACATGCTAGAATAGTGTCCACACTCCAAAGACATGCTAGAATAGTGTCCACACTCCAAAGACATGCTAGAATAGTGTCCACACACCAAAGACATGCTAGAATAGTGTCCACACTCTCCAAAGACATGCTAGAATAGTGTCCACACTCCAAAGACATGCTAGAATAGTGTCCACACTCTCCAAAGACATGCTAGAATAGTGTCCACACTCCAAAGACATGCTAGAATAGTGTCCACACACCAAAGACATGCTAGAATAGTGTCCACACTCTCCAAAGACATGCTAGAAGTGTCCACACTCCAAAGACATGCTAGAATAGTGTCCACACACCAAATACATGCTAGAATAGTGTCCACACACCAAATACATGCTAGAATAGTGTCCACACTCCAAAAACATGCTAGGATAGTGTCCACACTCCAAATCGTCACTCGAGTTGAACAGGTCTAATGAGAGTCAACAAAGTTGAACAGGTCTAATGAGAGATAACAGAGTTGAACAGGTCTAATGAGAGATAAGAGAGTTGAACAGGTCTAATGAGAGATAACAGAGTTGAACAGGTCTAATGAGAGATAACAGAGTTGAACAGGTCTAATGAGAGATAACAGAGTTGAACAGGTCTAGATGAGTAATCATTATACCTGGCCTGAACGCAACTCTCTTCTCAGCTTCCCCCTTTCCTCTTCTCTGACTACAAATATCTCCTCCTCTCCCTCCTCGCCTCTACTCTCCTCTCCTCCCCTCTGCCACCTCTCCCCTCCTCTCCTCCACTCCTCTGTCCTCTCCCCTCATCTCCTCTCCTACACTCCTCTCCCCTCCTCTTCTCTCAGCTGTGGTTTCCTTTCTGAGTTCTGTTCTGCCACCTGCTGGTGGTGGTGGGTAACAGCGTGTCACTGTGCACTCGCTCATTCACAGGATGTCTGTTCAACAACATGGCTAGAAGAGACGACTGTTATCAGGCCCGGGTTTGGGCCTGCCAAATCATATTCACATCCACCACTCTGTCAAACTTCAGGTCTCACAAACACACACACACGCGCGCACTCACACACACACACACACACACACACACACACACACACACACACACACACACACACACACACACACACACACACACACACAGAAACATGCACACTCATCGCTCTGAATGAACAAGGGCCAGAACAAGCACTGCTGTCTCCATGGAAACGCGGCAAAAACAATCTCCTAGGGCCACTCCTCTGACTATTCTCTCTCTCCCCCTCCTCTCTCTCCCTCCTCTCTCTCACTCTTCCATCTCTCTCACTCTTCCATCTCTCTCTCTCTCTCTCTCTCACCCCCTCTCTCTCTCTCCCTCCTCTCTCTCACCGCTCTCTCTCTCACCCTTCTCTCTCTATCTTTCTCTCCCCTCTCGCTCCCTCCCCTCTCTCTCTCATACCTATCCTCTCTCTCACCCTCCCCCCTCTCTCTCTCCTCTCTCTCTCTCACCCTCCTCTCTCTCTCCCCCTCTCTCCCCCCCTCTCTCTCACCCTCCCCTCTCTCTCTCACCCTCCTCTCTCTCTCCCCCTCTCTCTCCCTCCTTTCTCCCTCCTCCCTCTCTCTCACTCTCCTCTCTTTCTCCCTCCCTCCACTCTCTCCCTCCTCTCACTCTCTCTCCCTCCTCTCTCTCTGTCCCCCCCTCTCTCTCACCCTCCCCTCTCTCTCTCACCCTCCTCTCTCTCCCCCCCCTCTCTCTCTCCCTCCTCTCTCTCTCACTCTCCTCTCTCTCTCCCTCCTCTCTCTCACCCTCCTCTCTCCCTCCCACCTCTCTCTCCCTCCTCTCTCTCTACCCCCTCTCTCACCCTCCCCTCTCTCTCACCCTCCTCTCTCTCTCCCCCTCCCTCTCCCTCCTCTCTCTCTCACTCTCCTCTCTCTCCCTCCCTCCACTCTCTCCCTCCTCTCCCTCTCTCTCCCTCCTCTCTCTCTCACCCTCCCCTCTCTCTATCCCCCCCCTCTCTCTCTCTCTCCCCCCTCTCTCACCCTCCTCTCTCTCTCTCCCTCACCTGTCCCTGTCCCCCTGTCCCCCTGAAACCCAATGTGAGTTTCCTAAATGACTACGGCCCAGTAGCACTCACATCCTCTGTGATGAAGTGTTTTGAGAGGATAGTTAAAGCTCACATCACATTCTCCCTGCCCAACACACTAGCCCCACTCCAGTCCGCCTACAGGCCAAACAGGTCCACAGACCATGTGATAGCTTTCACACTGCACATTGCACTTTCCCACCTGGACCAGAGGAACACCTACATGCAGATGCTGTTCACTGACTACAGCTCAGCTTTCAACACGATAGTGCCGTCCAGACTCGTCATCAAGCTCCAAGTCCTGGGCATCAGTTGCTCCCTGTGCAACTGGATCCTGAACTTCTTGACAGGCAGATCACAGGCGGTACGGATCGGCAATTCCACCTCCTCCAGACTGACACTCAGCACCGGTGGCCCCCAGGGTTGGATGCTCAGCCCCCTGCTGTTCTCTCTGTCCGCCAGGGCCGGACTGGGTGAATATTTCATGCCGGGAGTCATGCCCAAGTCAGGCCACGAGCCGAGCCGACGCGGTGAGATTGAACACTTTCAGTTTCATTTTGTTGACGGGGGGGGGGGGGGGGGGGGGGGGGGGGGGGCTGCGCGATTTGTTGACCGGGGGGGAGGGGGTCATGCCATTCACCGCGTGTGAAAAAACTCCCACAGCTCCAACACTGTCATCAAGTTTGCTGACGACACCACCATCATCGGACGCACCGCAGATGGTGATGAGCCGGCCTACAGAGCAGAGGTGAGAACACTGACACCGTGGGGTCAGGACTACAACCTCCTGCTCAACGTCTCAATAACTGATTAATTAAACTAGTTCACAGTGCCCGTGGAGCTATATTGGTCTATGGTCCAAACCTCATGTCTCTAGCGACCCACACAGAGAGCTGGCTTCGCTCTAATGTTTGTTTTGGCTGTGTGCGTGTGCCGGTTTGCTGCCTTCGTTACGTCGAGACCTTTCTGAGAGTCCAAGTGTCTCTGTGACCTCAACACGTGGATGTATGGCCGTTTCATTCCCACTGGCAGCGCCCTCTGGTGGCTAGGCGATGAAATGCATGGTCGACCCTA
>NC_140234.1:41174050-41309050 GCF_949987555.1 Borostomias antarcticus | reverse complement strand
ACTCTCAGGATGCCCTCATCTAGCATAGGATCTAGCCTGCTGATCTTACTGCTCTTCCGTACACTAGACGGGGCTGTTTCCAATGTGGCCATTTCAAGAGAGAATGATTGTCTCTGAACTTAAATGATGATGGACCTTTCTGCCTGTGAAATGTCTTTCACTGTGAGGCGCTGTCCACCAAGGGTGGTCCTGAAGGTTTGGAGTTCAGCGCTCACCTTTTGGCTGTGTGAGCGGGTAGCAGCGTGACCCAAGGAAAGTTCCTTTTTCCTTTTGGTAAGCAACATCAGAGTGTTCTTTAGCTTAAGGTACCATGCCACTGCTCTAAGGAGCCTTGTCCAGACCGAGAAGTAGGAAAGAAGCTGGTCGGTGGGGGCTTCAGTGTTCTTCACCATTGTGGTGAACACGATAGTGTTTCTTCTGACCTCTGGATCATCCTGTGACACTGACTAAGAGCCCAATACTTCCTCCACGGGCCAACTTTCTTCTGCTTTCCTCAAGAAGTCAGGGGCATGTATCCATCTCCTTTGTTGCATGAACTTGCTAGCACTTAGCCCTCTTGAGGCATCGTCGGCAGGGTTGTCCTTGCTGCCCACATATCTCCACTGAGACAGGTCTGTGTTGTCACGGATGAGTGAGACTCTGTTGGCTACATAGGTTTTAACCTTGTTTTGTCATTCTGGATGTATTTCAAAACTTTGGCTGTCTGTCCAGAAGACTGAGGGCTGCAGGTCGAGGTGTAACTCCTTTCTGAGCATTCTGTCCACCTTCACAGAGAGAGCTGCTGCTGCCAGCTCTAGTCGTGGGATTGTGATCTGCTTTATTGGGAGGACTCTGGACTTTCCTACGAGAAAGGTAACATGCACAACTCCCTCAGAGGTGACCTGCCTGATGTAGCTCACTGTCCCATAGCCACCTTCGCTGGCGTCTGCAAAGTGATGCAGTTGGGTACATTTTGTGGCTCCATAGCCCTCAGGCTTCAAGCAACGTGCAACACTGAAATGCTCGAGGCTTGCAAGACTGTTTGTCCAGTCCGTCCACTGGTCCAAGAGACCTTGGGGTAAGGGCTCATCCCACCCGAAACTTCTTTGGCAGAGCTCCTGTAGCAGCTGCTTGGCTGGGAGGATTAGAGGGGCCAGAAAGCCAAGTGGGTCAAAGATCAAGCTCACAACAGCAAGGATGCCTCTGCGGGTGTGTGGCTTCTGCATGAGCTTGATGTTGAACTGGAAGGTGTCAGAGTCGACACACCACTGTAGCCCCAAAGCTCTTTCAATGGGGAGGCTATCCTTGTCAAGATCTAAAGTTTTAACTCCCTTTGCCTTCTGCTCTTGCGGGATGGAGGCTAGAACAGCCCGGCTATTGCTAACCCACTGAGTGAGCTGAAAACCTCCTTTACTGCATAGGGCACAGAGGTCTTTCACTAGCTGGCTAGCTTCTAGTTCTGTGGCCACTGACGTTACACAGTCATCTACATAGAAGTTGTGTCTGATTGTCTGAGCTACGTGAGGGAGGAAACTACATTGATGGTCGTCGGCGGTTTTTCTTAAGGCGTAGCTTGCACAACTTGGGGAGGACACTGCACCAAATATGTGCACTAGCATACGATACTCCCTTGGGCGCTGACTTA
Source organism: Borostomias antarcticus (assembly GCF_949987555.1). Lineage (NCBI taxonomy): Eukaryota > Metazoa > Chordata > Actinopteri > Stomiiformes > Stomiidae > Borostomias > Borostomias antarcticus. The sequence goes on along the minus strand of NC_140234.1, from coordinate 41,307,426 downwards.
TATCTCCTTGTGGCCACCACAAGAAGCGCAAATAGTCTACCTGGGACCTGTCTACCCTGACCTGGTAGAACATTGACATGATGTCCACCATGAGCCCAATGGGTTCTTTCCTAAACCTCAAAAGGACACCTATTAGAGAGTTCGTCAGGTCAGGACCCTGCAGTAGCTCCGTGTTGAGGGACACACCTTTGTAGGAAGCGGCACAGTCAAAGACCACCCTGAGCTTCTTCTTTTTGGGGTGGTACACCCCGTGGTGTGGTACATACCAAACCTTTGGCTGGCTCAGTTCCTTCTCTGGGACCTCCTCAGCATAGTTGTTCTCCAGGATGTCATTGAGGAAGGCAACATACTCCTGTTTGAACTGCTCGTTCTTTTCCATTTTCCATTTTAGGCTTTGGAGGCGCTGTTCTGCCATTGGGCGGTTGTTGGGCAGGTTGACTGTGGTTTTCCTGAAGGGTAATTTCAGACTGTAGTGTCCGTCCTGTAGGACTGCCTCATTGGCTATCCCTATAAACCGCTTGTCTTCTACTGACATCTCTGTCTTTTCCTCTGACGCTAGCTCACTGAAATCCTGGTTGTACTGCAAAACCAGAAGCTCTTCCAGATTAGCAACCGAAATTCTGTTCACTGTTGCACTCATTGCGCTGCCATCCCCCCCTCTAAGTGGCCCATTTACAACCCACCCCAATAGTGTTCGGACTGCGTAGGGGCCCTCACCTCGGCTATTGATCACCTCCCATGGCTCTAACAATTTTGGAGCATTCGTGCCTATCAACAACTCCACCTTAGAATTGATGCTGAGAAGTTTGACCTTACCTAGGTACGGCCATTGTGTCACATCTTCCTGTCTGGGGATGCTGCTTGTGGTAACTGGCATTTCTTTCTGAGTGAAGACATCAGGAAGTGGTAGGAAGTTCTCGCTGTCCAGTGCTGAAACTTCCAGTCCAGTTATGACATGAGTTGGAACAGATTTTTCCTGGTTCATTGTGCGAAGTAGGATGTGTGATTTTCCTCCTTTTAGATTGAGCTGGGACATGAGATCTTCAGAGCAGAAGGTGGCAGAGGACCCAGGATCCAGGAGAGCATACACCGACAAGACCTCACTGCCCTTTCCTGCCTTAACATTGACTGGAACAATGGACAGCACACTGTTTTGGTCTCCGGCCCCTATATGGCCACATAGCCCTGCTGCTGTATGGCCTACAACACTAGAGGGTCCCTCTGCCTCCCTAAACACTTTATCTTTCCTATCTTTCCTGTCAATATGTAGGAGACTTGGGTGAGCTTGCTTACATAGACTACAGGTGAGACGCCTTGTGCAATCTGAACTCATGTGGCCTACGGTGAGACAACCAAAACACATACCCTTGCTCTTTATGAAGCTGAGCTTGTCTCTGTGTGTTTTCCTGGTGAATTGTTCACAGATCTCTAAAGCGTGCCTACCTCTACAAAAGGGACAAGATAGCCCAAACCTGGACTCTTTAGGGGCAATGGCAACACTTGTGGCAAAACTGCTGCCTGCTGACTTTGAGACCTTTACTTTACAGGGGGTCTAGCCTTTCCTTTGCTGGCTGAATAGTCAAGGTCTCCAAATACTGGATGGGCTGCCATGTGAGCTTGCTTTTCTATAAAGCTGACCAGGTCTAAAACCCTCACCCTGCGGTTGTGCTCTTCCTGCTGCACATAGGCTCTGTTGCGCCATTTCTCCCTGAGCTTAAATGGTAACTTAAGCACGATGCTTCTCATGTTGGACACTGTGTCCAGTTCCTCCAGGTACTCCATCTCCTCCATCGCATTGCAGCAGCTCCGGAGGAACATGGCATAATCCTGCAGCGACTTTGAATCCTCTGCTCTAATATGGGGCCAGGACAGTGCCTTGTCCAGGTATGCACACGAGATCTGGTAATCATGGCCAAAGTTGTCCTTCAGTAACTTTTTTGCTTTCTGGTACCCCCTACCTGGTGACATGTATTCACAGCTTTTGACTAGCTTTTGAGTTTGGCCCCTTGTATACTGGATGAGAAATTGCAACCTGTCTCTGTCATTGTCTGTTTTACAGTCAATCATGTGCTCAAAGGAGTGGGTGAATGACTTGTACTCCAGGATTTGTCCATCAAAGAGTGGAATGCTTCCTTGTGGTAGAGTAGACAGAAGTTGCTGTTTCACAAGAATCCTTGTCAAGTCGTTTTGAGTCTCCAGAATTTTGGTCAGGTGATTGTCCTGTGTTGAGCTGGGTGTGGATGGAACTGTGCTCCAGGTGACTGGGAGCTGATTGGGGGAGCAGTCTGAGGTGAGGTCTGCTGAGGTTGAAACTGGGAAGCAACAGGGAGAGCATGGTGAACAGAGGTTTGTTGAGGTTGCAGCTGGCGAATGGCAGGCGAACTGTGAGCTGAGGCCCGCCAAAGTTGAGGTTGGAAGGTAGCAGGCAGACTGTGAGCTGTGGCCTGATGAGGCTGGGGTTGGGGTTGAGGCTGGAGGAGGGCTGGTGGAGCACTGCGAGCTGTGGCCTGCTGAGGTTGAGGCTGAGCTGCACTGGTGGGTGTAGGATGGGCAGCCAACTGACTTTGACTCATAGCTGTACCTAGACCAGTAGTGGGAAACTGTATCTGAACACCTGCCTTGGGCCTAACGACTAGGCCTCCTACTACTGGATCAAAAACTGAACTTTCCACCCTATCCTGCTGTGATGCACCAGCCGCTGCCTCTGCACCTAACACCGGTCCCTGCTCTGAGTCTGCACCAGCCTGTACAAGACTATACACCAAACCTTCCTGCTCCTTCAGGTAGTTGATTTTTGCATTCGGTGCTTCTATCTCTGTGCTTAATTCTAAAGCTTCTCTTCTTTTTCTAAATAGCTGTTCCTGCTCTTCTAAAGCATGTTTTTCTTGCAGCCTAGCTGCCTTGGCAATCAAAGCTGCCTTCTCTGCCTCTGCACTAATGCACAAAGATGAAGAGGTTGATTTGACTGACGACCGTCTGGTACTGACTGATTTGATTGATGACCGTCTGCTACGGATTGATTCTGAATCAGTGTCAATGTGACCAGTTTGTTGGAATAAACTTGCATCTCTTAAATCCTCTTGCTGAGGGACAGTGACAGGGGTGTCAGGGGTTTTCTGAAGTGGTGGACCAGAGGCGGAAGCCTCTGGGCTTTCAACAAGTGATATCCATTGTGACACATTGGAGAGGAAAGCGTCCACTTGCGTGAGTTTGGGCCGATACCATTTTTCATCGTCATCCATTCGTGCGTCTTCGTCTATATGTTCAACATATGAGTCATGCAAAACTTTAAATTCATCGTAAAAAGCAGTAAACTTTGTCATGTTTCCTTTCACTTCCTCTAGAAAGTCTTTATCGGCCATCAAGTTATTCACAATGTTCATTCTCCGTGTTAAGTGGGACATCTTCCCTGACCGGGCGGAGCGCAAACGCACAGCCTCCTCTGCCATGCCTTTCGGAGTAAATGCCTCTCCGTCTGAACTCTTCAAGTCCTTTTCCGAGGTCATGCTCGTTATATATTCTCACAAAAATAAACTTAACCAAACACTTATACAATTTCCTACTTTTGATCAAGCACAAAAGGTTTCCAAAACAATCCTTATCTTTTACGTTATTTCACATTCCGTTTTGGTCCAAGTTCAATGCCATGCATTCAATACGCGCGCGCTTTCATTTCCTTGAACACGTCGTATAAAAGTTACAAAATAAACGATCGTGGACCAATAACACAAAGGTTTGCGATACTATTATTTTCAGAAAACTTCAAATTACATTATCATGGACCATTTGTCCAACAAATGTTTGATTTAAAGGCACAAACCTAATCCAAAGTCAACAGTCTTCCCTACTAACACACGCAGGTTGCGCAAACGTTCTACATACGGCCGCTATAGGTGACGATTAATCTGCGCCACGTGCGGAAATTACGCGGCCATTTACGGAAACGCGAGATCTGCTGATTAGTAGACGCTACGTTAGAACGACACGTCATTCAGAAGTTGCGGCCGCGTGCAAAGAACGCATGTGATCACGTGGGCAGGAACTTCCGTTATAAACTCACTTGGCTGACACTAGATTTACAGGTATTTATATGACTTGGTCTGCACGTCTTTTTCGCACGGTGCAAATATGGTTGCGGCTGCGTGCAAAAAACGTGGGCAGGAACTTCCGTAATAAACTCACTTGGCTGACACTAGATTTACAGGTATTTATATGACTTGGTCTGCACGTCTTTTTCGCACGGTGCAAATATGGTTGCGGCTGCGTGCAAAAAACGTGGGCAGGAACTTCCGTAATAAACTCACTTGGCTGACACTAGATTTACAGGTATTTATATGACTTGGTCTGCACGTCTTTTTCGCACAGTGCAAATATGGTCACTTACTGACCACTGGCTATATTTAGCATTTGCAGTACCACTGGCTATATTTAGCATTTGCAGTACCACTGGCTATATTTAGCATTTACCAGTACAAAAACGAATTAATGCTATATGGGGATATAGCAGCAAGCATTATGACACAAACCAATATAAGACTGAACACCATTAACAGTTTAGAACATTTTATTACACAAAGTACATTACAAATTAAAAGTATACATATTTACAAGGATGAGGTTTACGGTCTGTCACATTACGCATAGCCAGAAAAGCAAAAAAAAGTATGTACAAGCTCTGGCTAGCAACCCATTATCTGACAATTGCAAAAGTTCTAAAAACAAAAATGAAACAAAGTGCGCATTCTGTGGCAGGCAGACCGGGAACAGACCGTTGTATCCCACAAAAAAAAGGTTAAAATTTACAAAAACTATTTACAAAAAAGGCATCCATCCTGGCAGGCTGGAAAGGCAGGTTTAGGGAGACGGGCTGGGGGTCACCCACATCTGAATCGAGGGTCTGGGCAGAAGAGGTCATCCTCATCTGAATACTCCACTGTGGTCAGGGCTGGAGCTGCGGTCAGGGGCTGGGCTGGGGAGGTCAGCTGGGCTGGAGCAGATGCCTAAGGACATAATGAAATGGCTGTAAAAGCAAGTCGCATACGTTCATTGGAAGCGTGCCATGTCACTGGATACGAGAAAATTAACTGCCTGACATCACATACCTTTTTGCATCGAGCAGGGGCATGTTTCAGCATCTCCTGCAGCTGGGCAGACACCTCCGTCACAGTGGTGCTTGGCTTACAGGCCATAACTGCACCTTTTAACCAAAAAGGGAATGGTTTCAATGCACATGGCATGAAGCAAAGACAATGTATTATTTTGCGAAAATATGAACAATCCCTTACGTAATATGACATTGTAGAGGGTCATATTCTTCAGAGGCTTCTTCCCCCTCTTCCCATGGATGCTGTAGACACACCACACTCTGTGTATGGCAATGGCTGACAGCACCCGCCGGACCACATCTGGCAGATCTTTGCCGCCAATGGAACTCAGATATCGTGTCTGCAAAACATAAAGACAATCATTTACTTTTACATTTCCTTAACACTTCCCTGCAAAAATAAGGAACAAAGTTCTGCCCTGAAGTTACTCACCATCTTCCTTTGATGATCCTTGTCCTTCAGCTGCTCCTCCAAGACCAGCAGCTCCTCCTCCGTTTTAGCAGGGTGCAGGTCATCCAGTACTGCTCCCCGATAGCTGTCTGCAGACTCGCCAGACAGTCTCTGCTCCAGCCTCTGCTCCAGCCTCATCATTGTCTGTGCCATCTCCCTCAGACTCTGCATGACGCTGGAGAACTGCTGACACATCATCCTCTGGAAGTCTGGATATTAAACACAGATGTGGCTATAAGTAATTGTACGGTCCCATAATGGATATTCAACTCAAAGTATATCCCTACATGCAGCATGAAGTAGTTCACAAAATTCAGCATACCAGCATCTGCAGAGCTTGATGGCAACACTGCTGGAGCTGTTGGTCTCACAGGCGATGGCATCAGAGAACTACCTGAAAAGGAAGGAGGATAAAGGGATGAGCAGGAAACTATGGTGCTGGCGGCGTAGTGATTCTGGCATAAGGGGAAGAATCAACTCGACATGAGACATGTCAGACCCTGACCTGGTCTGGCCGGGGTGCTAATCGCTGATGCATGCTGCTCGTGCCTGGACGTCTGAAGGGCTGAAGGGCCTGTGCTCACAGCGCCTTGGCTCAAAGGACCCGGGCGATGAACATCTACTGCCGAGTAGTGAGATGTGAGATGAGCGAATTAGTGAACTGAGTACACGAGTCTTCAGAAAGTCCTGAGTTAACTGTAAGTGTGCAAATATGCATAGACATTTCACCAACACAAACATGCATGGATACCTGCATTGATAACTGGCAGAGCAGGCCTTCCGGCTCTGGCACCTGGCATAGCTGGTCTGGTCTGAGTTCTGCCGACCGGCTGCCTGGGCACTGGAACATATAGTAGAGGTAAATTAGCTCAGATTAGTCAACTCAAGTAGTACTCTTTTGGGACTGTTGAATGCACTTTATTATATTACCTTCGTCACTGGAGTCATAGCATGTGTTGCGCTGTCTCTTCCTTGTGTCTTTGGAGTTAATCCATTGATTGGATTGTGCTGCTCAAACACCTTCGCCAAGGCACTGGCTACTTCATAATGCTCTGTGTGTTCCTCAGCAGAGACAGAGGTTGTCATGGCTCCTCTTGATGTGCTTGTGGAGGTAGATCTGGGAGGTATAGGAGAATGGGCACTCAGAGCAGGAGAACACCCAAGTCTTGCACAACTCTAACATCACAGCTAGGAGAGCGAATGAGAGAGACCATTAAAAAGGATTATCTCACCTGTAGTACAAGTTCAAATATAGAGTGATTATACGTCATTGTAAATGAGAGCTTACTCTCAATTGATTCACGAGGTTAAAAAAAGATTGAATGAATATGTAGCTAGTGGGGGGTTACAACCACACAACTGTGGAGAGAGAATGAGACACTTGGTTCCCTCCTCTACTGGTGTTCATGGCCATGGCCACACACCTGGAATACTCCAACCCTGATTTAAAGGCATAAAAGTGGGGAACACATTCTTGAGACGGTTCCTAAAACTGGAGGGAAAAAAAACGGGAAAATGATCTTCCCTCTCCTCATCACTCACTTCTGCATGGGGCTGAGCTCTACCCTGTCAGCAGTGGCAATACATGGGATAGCGGCTCAGCACACAGGAGAACTGCACAGAGAGGAAGGAGGAGAGAGAAAACCAACAACAAAAAAGGCAAGAAGGGTTAATAACTGAGCGAATCTTGCAAGTTTGCACTACAGGGAAGCAATTGCTCAATTTCCCTGATATTGTGGCGTCAGTGATGCGTCTTATGAATCTCACATGTCTACCGCTAACATTAACTCAATATCAATATTCCCATTTGTTTATCCCGTCTATGGAAACGTATGTGCATTTGTACTTACGTGTGCCTGCCTATATTGATGATCAGGTGTTTCTCCACCTAAGGGCTGGCCAGACAGAACCATCAGAGACCATTGGGCTGAGCTGAGGAGAGAGCGACATGTTAGAGTGTATGTGTGCATATGTATATGGTGCTCTTCTGTTAATACTCATGAGGGCATTTAACTGAACAAGACTCACAGAGCCTGTGGTGCTGTCCCAGGACTGACCCTGGCCACGCCTGTCCCCGTCTTAGCGCCTCTTCCTGTCCCGCTCACCTGCTTCTTGCTCAGTTCAAACAAGAACTGGGAGGTTGGCAACTGAGAGCATGGGAGGGGAGAGAGGGAGAGAGAGAGAGAGAGTGGGTGGGTGACCCTCTCGTTGGCTGACATGCACACTCCACAGGACCACGTGATTTCTGACACGTTTAGAGGAACAGGGCAACATGTCTACCACCCTTCACACTCAGTAATTAAATAGATTTTGCAAGACACTATATTAGTAGTCCACATCATGAGTACCTATTATGCAAAATTTGGATTTGTATGTGAGTGAAAACGTAGTACACAATTCTTTACCCGTTTGACAGAATGAGCAACCATTTCAACAGTTAAGAGTAACATGAAATCCACCAAGATGGCTGCTGTAACCAAAAAAGCCAAGATGGCTGCTATAACAAATCCTGCTAGCTAGCCTAGCTCCGTTGTTGGGGCTTCTAGTATTCTGTTAACGTTAACTTCGGAAAAATGAATGCCTAAAAACAAACACATACTAACGGTGTCGTGGGTTAATGCGAAATCAATGAGTAAGCTAATTATCGCATTTTATTCCAAGCGATGAAACAGTACGAACGTGCAGGAGCTCGCGCGAGCCTGCTAGACTCGAGAAGACTCCACCATTGCCCGTAATTAGGAAACAATGGCCCACGACAACACTTCATAAAAGTTATAGTGTACACAACTGAAATATTCTCAAGTTGCCAAGCCAACATTATAATTTAAGCTACAATTACACAAAAGCGAAAGTTATAACAATAATTGCGACAGAGTAATTTTACGTAGGCTACTTAGCTAGCCATGATGTACAGAAAAAGGCTAATCACGTTAGCTGGCTAGCTAGTTAGCTAACATTGGAAAGAGAGCATCTGCATATAGATAATCATTACAAAAGGGTAGCTTGCACATAACGTTGGTGTTTTATCTGGGACGATACCAAAATACATAGCTAGCTATGTATACATTGAAATTGAGATACTTACAGGATCTGTGTTGTCGCGGGGACAAAGACAGCGTGTTGGTCTTTCTCAATCGTTTCTGTTTCAAACGGAGCGGAAGTTTAACCCGTCGTCGTCTTCTTCTCCTTCGCTGGGTTTAGGGGCGGATCGCAAACAACTTTAATGTGGATACAGCCACCTACTGTACCAGAGTGTGTAACTTTTTTGTCTAGTTCTTCAATTGTGTCACCTAAGAAAGTAGCCCAATGCCTTGCATTCTACGTTCACTGCTCAGCGTTCATTGCTCACATTTAGGTTGCAAAATTAGGACTTTATTCATAGGCATATTTTTTATCATTATTTTTATTAGGCCTAGACTGCAAATCTTTAGTGTTAATATTAACTGTAAATTAGAAATTACACACAAAACAGACATGCAGGATTTCTCCTCATTATTACAATTCTGTAACTGTATGACTTCAAATTTTATTTTAAAACCTAAGTAATTTACAAATGTTCTGACCCACTGTGACACATTTCCAATAAAGTCAGATTGGGACTGTGATGTAACCACATTGTCACGTTATTTAATTACATCGTAGTTACGGATTTAAGCAGCAGTGGCGGCTACGTTCCCTTACAGTGTCCTTGAGGACGGCTATTTTGGTTATTTTGCGACTGAAAAGGCAGGTGTCAGCTAGGTCCGCTGCTGGTACCGTCGCAAAGTTACCACAATTACACCAATGTGTCCCGTCAGTTTTACGTACTGTGTTAGTAGGGTTTGTTCTCCGCGCACCAGGCGCTCCTATGGCGTTTCTTTTTCCCCCAGCGTTTTGGTGCGCAAAGTTGCAAATATCATTCCAAAGCGACTCCTCAGCACGTCATTGACTATGTGAAGTGGCAAAAACAAAAGATTGGTTTTTCCTATAACCCCAATGTTCAATTGTTTGTACTACGTTCGGAGTGCGGGTTCAGTTGTCAGACTCACAGCCTTTCTCCTTATGTCAACATTGTCTCCATTCCTCAATAAATCCATCCATTAATCCATTGAGCCAGAGATGAGTCGACTGTTGCTCTTTGGTCAAGTTTATTCACAAAAATAAATATAACAAATAGAAACTCTTAAATGTTCGGCATGAGGCCGTGCCTGCTACTAAGGCTGAGGTCAATGACGGTATCTGCTGTATCCGCCTTCTCCATGCTGCGCGTTGCATGCACCCCTATGTGCGGGAGCGCTCACCACCTACAGGGGGGGCACACTGACACACGCAAATAAGCCTCAAGTCTGGACTTAAGGGGAGACACCCCAGGTGAATAGGAAAAAAAAAATCCTTAATAGGTATCACCATCAAACTCCCCAAATTTGTTAGGTACATTAAGGAGCATCTTTTTTGTATTACAATTTTTCTGAAATCTTATGGATAAATATGCAAATTAGGCATTATATGCGCTAAATATGCACTAATTTGCATAATTTCAGGAAATCAATTTTTTTAACTGGTTCAAGCCAGATTCAAAATTCTTGTTTCATTTTGTTCACATATCCCTATTCAAACTTTGTCCAAGGGGGATTTTTGATATCTCTTTTCTTCACTTCAGAAATCGGAAAATACTGTCAACAGTCATTAAAAGACCAATTTTCGCCATGTTTTAGGGATAAACTGTTATATAAATCAGGCTATGAATGAAATTTAAAAAATCCCCCTTGGACAAACTCTCAGAATATGGATTGGAACAAAACTGGAAAGTTAGGTGTATGTAGGTGCTACTCAAGTGGTGGTTTTGATGTCCCTAAGATGAGAAATAACTCATTTTGAGAAAACGGGCTTTGAAAATTTGTATTGTAAAAAACCATACATTTGCATTGTAAACCAATATTTACAAACACAATATCCAATCAGATCATTAGTAACAACATTACACAACATCTGAAAACACATGCATGTTGTGGATTCAGAATAGTCGAGGAGTAGACATTTTGTATAGAGAAGTAAGACCTGTTTAGTTGGAAGCCCACTCACCACGTCAAGGTACAGCCCACGAGTGGGATGTTAGTAAGACGAGACTAGAGACGAGACAATGTTAGTAGGGAAGAGAACATTCCCTTTTAGAAAGCTTGTATTATTTTGTTAAACAGATCATGGACAAAGATAGACACATTTGACGAGGACATGCATGAGAAAACAGATTATCTAGCTTTTTGTGTTTTTTTAAGCGTTTTACATGGAGAAAACATGAATGAACATGAAGAGTAAGCTGATTCATAAATACACAGGACAAGATGTGGTAAACAATGCAGGGTAAACACCAATAGAAGCTAAATATAGATTGCCAAACAAACAAGTGATATAACCATCGTCAAAAGCAACACCATAGGAGACATCAGGCTACGCCGTCATAGGTCTACAGAGTCACTCCTCAGATGGCACCACACTAGCTATCTACAAAACTGTTCTAGGCATCTGGTTTGTAGATCCCACTCAGCTGCAGTCTACAAAACTATTCTAAGCAGCTAGTTTGTAGATCCCACTCAGCTGCAGTCCATAAAACTGTCCTAAAACCACAATATGTTCCTGGTGCGCATGGGGTTGTCATCAGTGAAGCGGACTACCCCATATTGCCGCCTTCATGTTGTCCACTGAACGCTGGTTATTGAGAATTATTGTAATAATTCTCAATAACTGTAATAATTTTGTAACATTTTGCATTTATTGGCAGTCAGCTTACCTACCTCTGGGTCCACATCTGCATATGCCTGCCTAATCTGCTCTCTGCTTCTGTGCAAGGTCTCCAGACCTCTCTCTATTTCAGCAACTGAAATTAAAACAGTTTATTTGGTCAGTTTATGGATGCATGTAGAAATGCCACAGGTAGAGAGAGGGAGACTACTGTGCATATGTATAGGCTTCTGATATTGGCTAGAGAGAGAGAGAGAGAGAGAGAGAAAGAGAAAGAGGGAACACGTTTCAATAGCCTACCTGTCACCCTCTCTGTCATGTTTCTGATACGTTTTCAGATGAAGCCCTGGGATCCAACACTTTACTAATCTTTTGGAGAGCTGCATACCCCAACCCTAACTCGTGCGCTAAGAGGACCATCCTCACATTGACATCAAATGCAACATCATTCCTAGTTGTTGACACTTTTGCGATAGCCATTTCTCACAAAGACTGCACTCTAAGAGCAAGGTACTACATAACCCACTATTCTGAGGATCTATGTTAATTTTAAGACCAGTTCCTGCACAATTAGGACAAATCCACCCAGTTATCAGCTCATTCAAACGCGCCGCATCTCTCTGCTGCTCACTGGACATGCTAACGCCAGCCCCATCTCCCTGCTGCTCACTGGACATGCTAGCACCGGCTAATGACAACTTGCGCGAATAGGCACTTTATATCTCATAAATGTAAACCTTTCCATTTAGTTTCTCTTGTTTTCTGTTCAACCTTGCGGGCAAACACTGTTGTTGTTGTTGCTTATTACGTTTAGAACGCTTTACAGACGGCATTATTTGGATTAGATATAAGGAAGTGGAAACGTGTCACATGACGCGCTGAACCAATCACGTTCTCAGAAATCAACAACAGCCAATGAGATTTCACGGTTAGCATCAAACCCGCCTTTGTATTTCCACGATTGGTTGCTGATACAAATGAAACTATCAGGATTGGTTGCGATAACAGTGTGCTAGAGAGAGAGACCAATCCAGTGATACCCGGCATGACCCGGTCCAGACGAAAGAAAGGCTGCGAGACGTTGCGAAAAGATGCTAACTTTTGGTGATTTTAGGAAGAATCTACAGACGCAAACAGACTAAATGAAGTAAAATAAACATCTAAATGCGTATTTTTGATGTTTTATTTCCACTAGTATGAAAGAAGACATGTTATGGAAGCAAACTAGCACAAAATCTCAAATTTGACCAGGGCGTTGAAAAACTATGTTTTCACCTACCGTGTCTCCCCTTAAACATAAACCTAAACGCGGCTCCTACACACACACACACACATTCACACACATACACACACGCACATACCTGTACACACACACATACACACACACACATAGGGAGCAGAGCCAGAAGAGCTTTATCGCATTTAAACTTCCCACTTTTCAGTAGTGAGGACAAAAGACAACAGAGAAGCCCTCAGGCAGTGTGTGTGTGTGTGTGTGTGTATGTGTGTGTGTGCGTGGGGTTCTTTCAAACATGTAGGCCTACTCCTTTCCAATAGCCACTATCCTGCTTCCGGTGGGGTTAAAGACACAGGCACAATCCAATATAGAGCAACGCAGAGATCCAGAGATAGAACTCAAACATAAACGTCATTTATTCTGCCTTAACGCTGAACAGAAACATTTCCCACGGCTCCTCAATTCAATAAACAAACCACATCCTTTTAGTTGACATATGATGTCATGTCTGTAAAGCGCACTGTGTTCCCTCTGTGTATGAAATGCGCTGTATAAATAAAGCTTTGATTGATTGACTGATTGATGATAAAACCTTACAATGGTTTGCAGCAGTCGAGTCCTAGTTTGAGAGTGTGTGAGTTTGAGGGTGTGTGTGTGTGTGTGTGCGTGTCCGTCTTATTAGGCCCCTCCCAGGGGCGTTCCATTACCCCCATCAAACACACAGCTAGAGAGGGGGCCACAGGGAGGGGGGGGGGTCCAGGGGAGGAATGTAGGCTAAACTATAGTAGACCATGCTACATTCAATAATATTCAATGCATTCAATGCATACTTTCAATAGGAAATAATATGATCTGATCTGGAGAGAGAGACCGCTGATCTGGAGAGAGAGACCGCTGATCTGGAGAGAGAGGCCGCTGATCTGGAGAGAGAGACCGCTGATCTGGAGAGAGAGGCCGCTGATCTGGAGAGAGAGGCCGCTGATCTGGAGAGAGAGACCGCTGATCTGGAGAGAGAGACCGCTGATCTGTTTATTGCTCAGCATTAGTATTCCCATGTTGCTGCTGACCTGCTATGACTTGCAGTGTAATACATTCATTATTCATAATCATCAGAGGAGAGCGACAGAGATAGGACATAACGAGAGAGAGAGAGAGAGAGAGAGGGAGAGAGAGAGAGGGAGAGAGGGAGAGAGGGGAGGCTGGAGGGAGGAGAGGGGAGCAGCCTGAAGAAAGATGGAGAGAATGTGAGGGAAGGAGAGAGAGAGAATGTGAGGGAAGGAGAGAGAGAGAGAATGTGAGGGAAGGAGAGAGAGAGAGAGAGATGTAATTCTTGTGTAAATTAGCTGCAGCAGGTTGATCTTTTTATCTGTTTTGTTTGATTCATGTCATAGTTTAGATTTATTTCTTCGCTTGTTTCCTTCTTCAAATGAAATCTTTCACAATAAGTTATTGGAATATTAAGGGTCTGTCATCTAGGACTTTTGGTCTTAAAGGAGTAGTAAAGGGAAAATCATGTTTAGCCCTGTTTTAAGGTTACTTATGATCATATACAATGGTTCAGATCAAAACATTGACAAAATTAGCACTTTTGAGAAAGTTGATAATTGCTCTACAACCGTTTTGGTCATACAGTACAATGGATGTGAGTGAGCACCTTGAAAAATCATTCAAAAACATGTTAAAAAAACATGTTTCAAAGACAAGAAACTCACCGAGGGGGTAATTGGTGTCCGTTGGTGTTCTGACATCAAATTTGCCGCAAAGTATGAATCCTGTAGGGTTTTATTGATCATTTTATGAAATCCATTGACATGTATTGAAGCGACCGTTGTAGATGTGTAGATCAATCCGCAGAGGGGATTCTGGAAGCAGAACTACTTACGTAGCTATTGTTATTGTTTATGTTGCTAGGCTACCTAGTTTGCGGAACTTAACACACGTATGTGCTGCGACTAAATAGTTCTATGCTAATATTTAAAAAAAAACTTTCCAGATGAACTAGAATCTAACTTTATGGCGAATTATATGTCAGAACACCAACTAACACCTCGGTGAGTTTCTTGTCTTTGAAATTGAGAGTTTAACATGTTTTTTGAATGATTTTTCAAGGTGCCCACCCACATCCATTGTAAGACCAAAACGGTGATAGAGCAATTGTCAGACTTTCTCAAAAGTGCTAGTTTTGTCAACGTTTTGTATATGATCATAAGTAACCTTAAAACAGGGCTAAACACGCATTTTCCCTTTACTACTCCTTTAAGATGACAGACCCTGAATTCTTAAATAATGTCAATACCAATGACATTGAAATCCTTTTTGAAACATGGTGTAGAGCTGATGTACCCACCCACTGCCCTCAAAACTACAGAGGAATCTTCACCCCTCCCATAAGATGTGCAATGTAAAACAAGGCAGAGACTCAGGAGGACTCATTATTTGGTATAAATGAAGTCTCCGACGTAACTTCAGGCGAGGCAAGGATGTCAACGCCGGGCTAATCGGCAGAGGCTAATCAGTCACACCCCGTATGACGCAACCCACCAGCTGACTGTCAGCTGTCATAGCATTGGTTCAGCTCGCAGAGCGCATGCATTTAAGCTGTCAAAACATGTCATCGTTCGCTCTTGCCATTACTGCTGATCGCTCTGCGTGCTCGCCCCACCTCCTCCCCTGCTCCACCTATGTTCTGTCGATGTTGTCTCCGTTGTCGTCGTTGCTCTCTGTTCCGAGGGTATTGCTGCATTCTTCTGGTATTCTACTATGCGTCGGCTAGTGGAAGCCGGGGAATTACACTAGCTTAGTCTCTGTGGCGCTCTGTGGTGATCATGGGCCGAAACATCTCCGAAGGGTATCCAGTGGTCCCTCCGGTCACCATGGAGGCAGAGACACTAGGCTGTATCTCCGTCGGACTCCACGAAGTGCTGGCCCGTGGAGGCCAGGGACTATAATGTACAGCAGTCCCCCTGCGGCGCTCTTTGACGGTCTTAGTGGGCTGAGTTACCTCCGAGTGTCTTCCTGATCGCGGCCCACTCTGATCGTCATAGAGGCAGGGGGCTAGATGCCGTTCCCTCTTCCGGCCCGGCACTCTGGGCCAAGCGGCCCAGAGGGGGGGGGCATCTAGATTGCCACTTTCCACATGCGTGGAAGGCAGGGGGTGAAGTAAATAGATACCAGGCTCTTCTCCCCGAGGAGAGACTGGCGACGCGAGGCTACAGAGGGGGAGGCGACATTGTGGTGGATGTACTTAATCGGCTGTCAGAATTACAACTGTATGGCTTGCTGTCAGCGTCTGTCTGTAAGGCTGTTGGTCTTCAGATCCAGTGGAAATGCAACAATCTATCTCAGCCAAATAAGCCAATCAAACGTGAGTTTAAAAAAAATAATAATAATAATACTGGGATGGCACATTCACGATGGAGGATAGGGGTAGGCTAACGGTCTAATGTAACTCCAACCATAATGCAAACTAACTCACTCAAAATGGTACAGCCAATTCTGTCCTTCCAAACTATGGGAAGGCTATCTAAATGATCTAATATAACTGCACTCCAAAGATAATGCGAACAAGGTTGCTTAAAAGTTGGTAGGGACAATTTGGGTCTCCCAAAATGTTGGTAGGGACATGTCCCGACCGTCCATACGCAAACCTATGCCCTTGCTTCCTACATTAAATACATTCTAAGTCATTTTGGATAGAAGCGTCAGCTAAATTACTGTAATATCATGTAAAATGTGTGTACAACCTAAGTGCAATCAACAGGTGTAAACCTGGGGACAAGGCATTGTTCCTGTGAGATGCTACTAGGGACATCACTCATCTATTTACTCAGACAGTTCAGCCCTGCTGAAGCCAAATCTGTCTATCTTTATCATGTCTGCGATCTCTCAACACCCTCTAAGGTCTGAAAGCCCGCTGGCCATGTGGTTGCCAGATTAGACACACCTCACTGCACTTGTAGCCTAATATTCTTCATTACAAATTGTCACCATGGAAACTGGTCAGGCATTTCCATCTAACACCGACTCAGAGGATATCAGGAGTCTGTGTTCTACTCACTAGCAATTGCTCCTATATGCCAAGGTAAGCCTGGCATACCCATACCAAATCCAAATAACACTTTGTTGTGCCTCCTTTCAGTGAAACTGAAAAACTTTCAGACTGTTTTTGACATAAATTAGTCTTGTATTCTGTCACTTCATGTTCATATTTACTGTTTTGGTAGTGCTCCGTCACCACCTACAGTCCTCATGAAAATACAGTCCACCTTACGTAAGTCAAGGCAAATGAAAAATCAACCAATTTGATTAGCCCACACATACAAAACTGCAAAAAATGGCATATCAGTCGAGATGTAACCTGACCTGTTATTTGTCAAAATGCTTAAAAGTGGGCGTAGGGTATGGTGGTGGGCACCTGCCTTATCCACCTAGCCCTATTCATTTACACGTGTCCTGTCTCCGGTTCTGCTATTGGGTTCCCCAGTCTGACCTGATTTCTATAATGAGAACGTTTACCTTTAACTTTAACTTTAATTGATGATGTTATGACAATTATTGTTGTTGTTTTTAAAATATTATTATCTGTGTTTCCCCTAATCATGAACAGTTGTTGAATAAAATTATTAAAATAAAATTTACCACATGTCAAGAGGTGGACATCATTGGATTTATCTTGGCCTACAGAATCTAGCCATCTGCTTTACATCAGTGTTGAGTTGATTAGTGTCGTTATATAACCTCAGAGAATAACCTCTCATTACCGTCATTCAGTGAGAACTTAGGCTCAGCCTCTCACAAGCGCCCAGTTCGGTCTCGGGTCTGGAGGTGGTAGGAGAACAATAATTTGAGCTGGTTGTCCAGTGTAGGCTACACACTATGAGCCCTTTCAGACAGGTAGTCTTTCCTCCTCTACTGTGTATCAAGTGAAGTTCGGCCCACAGAATTATGTCTGACCGCAAGCTGTTGAGCACTTAACGTTATAGCCTGCTACTATGAGCACATAACGTTACAGTCTGCTACTATGAGCACTATATATATAGGCTAGTATTAGTAACTAATATCATTATCTCAGATTTAAAAACAAAACAAAAAAAACAAGTGGGTCACCATTTTATTTTGCCTGGTTATTTATCTGTGAATACAGTAATGTCCTGTTGAAATGTAGATCCTACGCTGCAACTTCATAAAGGCTTGCTAGCCAGCCGTTTGCTTGCTACAAGATTATATTATATAGAGATTATATCAGGTCAAACACACCCATGTTCATAACTTTGTGTTGTTATTTTTATTTGCAATATTATTATTGCGCCTACTAGAGGCCCACAATAAAGATGATTATGATATAATTAAAATATGTATTGGCAGTGCATGCAACTTCATGTATTTAAATCATTTGGATGGATGTAGGCTATTAGGCCTGGGAAATAGTCTTGGGCAAACGTCGGTATGCAAGCTCATACTGGATATAAGCAGGCCTACATAAAAAATACTAAATTATATCCTTATAAAATTGTAAAATACCATAAAGAATAACTTATGCAGAACAATGCATTACTTGTTAGTTACTAATGAATGGGCCATCTAAAGAATAATCAGCCATGTGTGAAAAAATATTGTCAATATGAAATCATGGTGCAAAAAAAAATTTGTTTTTGTTTATGTGACCATCAATTCACTCTGTCTGCTCTTGATTTAATCAGGTTCGAGAGTGTGACCTTGAGAAAGCAAGCGGCAGTCTAGTGTGTTGAGGCTTATACTGTAGTGGTGCTGACTGCCCTGTCATTTGTTCTGGTTGTCTCAGCTTAAATATTGTATTCTTAAGGGGAGATACGGTAGGTGAAAACATCGTTTTTCAACGCCCTGGTCAAATGTGAGATTTTGTGCTAGTTTGCTTCCATAACATGTCTTCTTTCATACTAATGGAAATAAAACATCAAAAATACGCATTTAGATGTTTATTTTACTTCATTTAGTCTGTTTGCGTCTGTAGATTCTTCCTAAAATCACCAAAAGTTAGCCTTTTTTCGGAACTTCTCGCAGCGTTTCTTTCGTCTGGATCCCGTCATCCGGGGTATCTTTAGAAAGATCTGGCTCTCTAGCACACTATTATCGCAACCAAACCTGTTAGTTTCATTTGTATGAGCTACCAATCGTGGAAATACAAAGGCGGGTTTGATGCTAACCGTGAAATCTCATTGGCTGTTGTTGATTTCTGAGAACGTGATTGGTTCAGCGCGTCATGTGACACGTTTCCACTTCCTTATATCTAATCCAAACAATTCCATCTGTAAAGCATTCTAAACGTAATAAGCAACAACGACAACAGTGTTTGCCCGCAAGGTTGAACAGAAAACAAGAGAAACTAAATGGAAAGGTTTACATTTATGAGATATAAAGTGCCTATTCGCGCAAGTTGTCATTAGCCGGTGCTAGCATGTCCAGTGAGCAGCAGGGAGATGAGGCTAGCGTTAGCATGTCCAGTGAGCAGCAGAGAGATGCGGCCCGTTTGAATGAGCTGATAACTGGGTTGATTTGTCCTAATTGTGCAGGGACTGGTCTTAAAATTAACATAGATCCTCAGAATAGTGGGTTCTGTAGTACTTTGCTCTTAGAGTGCAGTCGCGGTGCACCGGCGTGCTTTGCTCTTAGAGTGCAGTCGCGGGGGCACCGGCGTCAGCCATTAAACCTCTGGAACTTGTCCAGAAAGCTGCTGCTCGCCTGGTGTTCAACCACCCCAAATTCTCCCACACAACTTCCCTCCTCCGTTCCCTACACTGGCTCCCTGTAGCGGCTCGCATCCAGTTTAAAACTCTGGCGCTAACCTACAGGGCAATGAAAGGAACAGCCCCCTCCTACCTCCAGGCCATGGTCAAACCCTACATCCCCTCCCGACCACTACGCTCTGCTACCTCAGGGCGACTGGTTGCCCCGTCACTCCGAGGCTCCTGCGGTCGATCGACACGGTCACGGCTCTTCTCTGTCCTGGCCCCGCAGTGGTGGAATGAGCTGCCCACTGATGTCAGGACAGCAGAGTCACTGCCCATCTTTCGTCGCAGGCTCAAAACTCATCTCTTCAAGAAGTACTACAACAATCCTCTCACCTAAGCACTTATTATATTATATTGCACTGTACTTAAGATTGTGATTCTTGCACTTTGCCTTCAGCACTAGATTATGCTCTTAGTCACTTGTTTTAGAAAGAAGATGCACTTGTGAGTTCTGGCAAGTAGTAGTACATTGACTCTTCCTACGTTAAATGCAATTATTGTTAGTCGCTTTGGATAAAAGCGTCTGCTAAATGACTGTAATGTAATGTAATGTAATGTCTTTGTGAGAAATGGCTATCGCAAAAGTGTACACATCGACTCGGCTTCATGATACAACTAGGAACTAGTGCTGCGAGCAGCAGTGAGCGGGCCCTCGCACCCCACGCGTGTCGGGGTGCGGCGCCGTTAAAGGGTGTGCTATTTCGGTGTCCTGTGCTGAGAGAAACTTCCTGTCACCAGTAGGTGGCACTCTAGGCGTGACTCAATACCGAAGCATAGATGTGTTCAGGACGGTACCTTGATAAAGCGTGAGACATGTTGAGTAAATCGGATAATGTATGTAGGAGTTATGATGACTTTCTGCTTGACCTGTAGGCGGCGCTATAAGTATGACTTAATACTGACCTACAGATGTGTTTAGGACATGACCTTCATCAAGCATGAGCAATTTGGTGTAAATCGGATAACATATGTAGGAGTTATGAGTACTTCCTGTTTCACCAGTAGGTGGCGCTGTAAGTGTGACTCAATACCGAAGCATAGATGTGTTCAGAATGCGACCTTCATGAAGCATCAGCAATTTGGTGCAAATCGGATAATGTATGTAGGAGTTATGAGGACATACTGTTTCACCAATAGGTGGCGCTATAAGTATGACGCAATACTGACACATAGATGTGTTCAGGACAGAACCGTCATGAAGCGTGAGAAATATCGGACAAATCGGATAATGTATGGAGGAGTTATGAGTACTTCCTGTATTACCAACAGGTGGCGCTATAAGTATGATGCAATACTGACACAAAGATGTGTTCAGGACAGAACCGTCATGAAGCGTGAGATATATCGGACAAATTGGATAATGTATGTAGGAGTTATGAGGACTTCCTGTTTCACCAATAGGTGGCGCTATAAGTATGACGCAATACTGACACATAGATGTGTTCAGGACAGAACCGTCATGAAGCGTGAGATATATCGGACAAATCGGATAATGTATGGAGGAGTTGAGGACTTCCTGTTTTACCAATAGGTGGCGCTATAAGTATGACGCAATACTGACACATAGATGTGTTCAGGACAGAACCTTCATGAAGCGTGAGATATATCGGACGAATTGGATAATGTATGGAGGAGTTATGAGGACTTCCTGTTTTACCAATAGGTGGCGCTATAAGTATGACGCAATACTGACACATAGATGTGTTCAGGACAGAACCTTCATGAAGCGTGAGATATATCGGACGAATTGGATAATGTATGGAGGAGTTATGAGGACTTCCTGTTTCACCAATAGGTGGCGCTATAAGTATGATGCAATACTGACACATAGATGTGTTCAGGACAGAACCGTCATGAAGCGTGAGATATATCGGACAAATTGGATAATGTATGGAGGAGTTATGAGGACTTCGTGTTTTATGGCGAAATGTCAAACTTTGGCGGGGCGCCACGGCAAGGGTGTTTGGTAAAAACTCAATTTTTTTGATAACTTTTGATCACAAAGGTCTTAAGATGAAGCTTACCCGATATGAAGTTGATCGGATGAAATCTGTAGGAGGAGTTCGTCGAAGTACGAGGCATGGAAATGGTCAAAACAAGGACAAAATGGCACATTAAAAGCAAAATGGCGGCCTTACTGTTGTATGTTGGTTAAAGCTCCAAGAGACATTTTAGTGCGTCTCGATGAAATACATATGCCCTCCGAATTTCGTTCGCCTACATCAAACTGAAAGGTGGGGCTCGCCATTTTAAACTTTCCAGGGGGCGCTCTTGAGCCGTTTTGCCACGCCCATTTCCGTCACCAATGAAATATCCGATTTTCACCGGGACTGATGTATCTGCAAAGTTTCATCCGTTTTCATTGATGTTTAGGCCGCCAAAAAGGCATTTGTTTGGGGAGAAGAAGAAGAAGGAGAAGGAGAACTAGTGCTGCGAGCAGCAGTGAGCGGGCCCTCGCACCCCACGTGTGTCGGGGTGCTGCGCCGTTAAAGGCTGTGCTATTTCGGTGTGCAGTACTGAGAGAAACTTCCTGTCACCAGTAGGTGGCGCTCTAGGCGTGACTCAATACCGAAGCATAGATGTGTTCAGGACGGTACCTTGATGAAGCGTGAGAAATGTTGAGTAAATCGGATAACGTATGTAGGAGTTATGAGGACTTCCTGTTTCACCAGTAGGTGGCGCTGTAAGTGTGACTCAATACCGACACATAGATGGGTTCAGAAGGCCACCTTCATGAAGCATCAGCAATTTGGTGCAAATCGGATGATGTATGCAGGAGTTATGAGGACTTCCTGTTTCACCAATAGGTGGCGCTATACGTATGACGCAATACTGACACATAG
The DNA here is from genome assembly GCF_949987555.1 of Borostomias antarcticus. Lineage (NCBI taxonomy): Eukaryota > Metazoa > Chordata > Actinopteri > Stomiiformes > Stomiidae > Borostomias > Borostomias antarcticus. The sequence continues at coordinate 41,285,306 of NC_140234.1, read as the reverse complement.
ATGTGTTCAGGACAGAACCGTCATGAAGCGTGAGCTATATCGGACAAATTGGATAATGTATGGAGGAGTTATGAGGACTTCCTGTTTCACCAATAGGTGGCGCTATAAGTATGACGCAATACTGAAACATAGATGTGTTCAGGACAGAACTGTCATGAAGCGTGAGATATATTGGACAAATTGGATAATGTATGGAGGAGTTATGAGGACTTCCTGTTTCACCAATAGGTGGTGCTATAAGTATGACGCAATACTGACACATAGATGTGTTCAGGACAGAACCGTCATGAAGCGTGAGATATATCGGACAAATCGGATAATGTATGGAGGAGTTATGAGGACTTCCTGTTTCACCAATAGGTGGCGCTATAAGTATGACGCAATAATGACACATAGATGTGTTCAGGACAGAACCCTCATGAAGCGTGAGATATATCGGACAAATCGGATAATGTATGGAGGAGTTATGAGGACTTCCTGTTTTACCAATAGGTGGCGCTATAAGTATGACGCAATACTGACACATAGATGTGTTCAGGACAGAACCTTCATGAAGCGTGAGATATATCGGACGAATTGGATAATGTATGGAGGAGTTATGAGGACTTCCTGTTTCACCAATAGGTGGCGCTATAAGTATGACGCAATACTGACACATAGATGTGTTCAGGACAGAACCGTCATGAAGCGTGAGATATATCGGACAAATTGGATAATGTATGTAGGAGTTATGAGGACTTCGTGTTTTATGGCGAAATGTCAAACTTTGGCGGGGCGCCACGGCAAGGGTGTTTGGTGAAAACTCAATTTTTTTGATAACTTTTGATCACAAAGGTCTTAAGATGAAGCTGACCCGATATGAAGTTGATCGGATGAAATCTGTAGGAGTTCGTCGAAGTACGAGGCATGGAAATGGTCAAAACAAGGACAAAATGGCACATTAAAAGCAAAATGGCGGCCTTCCTGTTGCATGTTGGGTATAGCTCCAAGAGACATTTTAGTGTGTCTCGATGAACTACATATGCCCTCCGGATTTCGTTTGCCTACATCAAACTGAAAGGTGGGGCTCGCCATTTTAGATTTTCCAGGGGGCGCTCTTGAGCCGTTTTGCCACGCCCATTTCCGTCACCCATGAATTATCAAATTTTTCACCGGGACTGACGTATCTGCAAAGTTTCATCCGTTTTCATCGATGTTTAGGCCGCCAAAAAGGCATTTGTTTTGGAAGAAGGAGAAGGAGAAGGAGAAGGTAGAATAATAATCCTTCGAAATACAATAGGGCCTCGCACCGCCAGTGCTCGGGCCCTAATAATAATCCTTCGAGTTTCAATAGGGCCTCGCACCGCCAGTGCTCGGGCCCTAATGATGTTGCATTTGATGTCAATGTGAGGATGGTCCTCTTAGCGCACGAGTTAGGGTTGGGGTATGCAGCTCTCCAAAAGATTAGTAAAGTGTTAGGGATCCCAGGGCTTCATCTGAAAACGTATCAGAAACATGACAAGAGGGTGACAGGTAGGCTATTGAAACGTGTTCCCTCTCCCTCTCTCTCTCTCTCTCTCTCTAGCCAATATCAGAAGCCTATACATATGCACAGTAGTCTCCCTCTCTCTACCTGTGGCATTTCTACATGCATCCATAAACTGACCAAATAAACTGTTTTAATTTCAGTTGCTGAAATAGAGAGAGGTCTGGAGTCCTTGCACAGAAGCAGAGAGCAGATTAGGCAGGCATATGCAGATGTGGACCCAGAGGTAGGTAAGCTGACTGCCAATAAATACAAAATGTTACAAAATTATTACAGTTATTGAGAATTATTACAATAATTCTCAACCAGCGTTCAGTGGACAACATGAAGGCGGCAATATGGGGTAGTCTGCTTCACTGATGACAACCCCATGCGCACCAGGAACATATTGTGGTTTTAGGACAGTTTTGTTGACTGCAGCTGAGTGGGTTCTACAGACCAGCTGCTTAGAACAGTTTTGTGAACTCCAGCTGAGTGGGTTCTACAAACTAGCTGCCTAGAACAGTGGATAGCTAGTGTGGTGCCATCTGAGGAGTGACTCTGTAGACCTATGACGGCGTAGCTTGATGTCTCCTATGGTGTTGCTTTTGACAATGGTTATATCACTTGTTTGTTTGGCAATCTATATTTAGCTTCTATTTGTGTTTACCCTGCATTGTTTACCACATCTTGTCCTGTGTATTTATGAATCAGCTTACTATTCATGTTCATTCATTCATTCATTCATGTTTTCTCCATGTAAAACGCTTAAAAAAACACCAAAAGCTAGATAATCTGTTTTCTCATGCATGTCCTCGTCAAATGTGTCTATCTTTGTCCATGATCTGTTTAACAAAATAATACAAGCTTTCTAAAAGGGAATGTTCTCTTCCCTACTAACATTGTCTCGTCTCTAGTCTCGTCTTACTAACATCCCACTCGTGGGCTGTACCTTGACGTGGTGAGTGGGCTTCCAACTAAACAGGTCTTACTTCTCTATACAAAATGTCTACTCCTGGGGCCTCATTTATCAAAGAGCGTGTAAATTCAGGTGTAAAAGAGGGCGTACGACGAAAACGCAGAAAATGCGAAATGTAGCGTACGACGAGAATATTTACACGCTTTTCGGATCTATCAAAAATGTCGTATGCCCTTTTCTGCACGGGAAATCCGAGACCGGCGGGGAAGAGAGCGTACGCGCACGCGCCCCGTGTTCCGCCCCCTCCACGCCCTAATCCAACCATATATGGTCAAAACCATGAGTGGCCAAACGTGGTTTCCCGGAAGGAACCGGCTTAAAAAGGTAGCGTGGAGCACCCAGGCGGGACAATGAAACATGGAACGAAGAGCTAAGAAGAGGAACTTCTCGGAGACGGAGGTGCATGTGCTTGTTGGTGAGGTCCACGCGAGGAAGACAATCCTCTTCGGAAGGTATTAATAGCCTACCTTTGTCTGTTTGCTCCTACAGCTTAGTAGCCTACTTTAGCTACGTTTTGTGCATCTAGGATTTGGCATACACGGACATACTGTAACATGTGGCTGTGAGGAAAGGAAAAATTCTGTGGTAGGCTAGGCTATGATTAAATTAGGACCAAAAACAGGGAACAATAACGCAGATGACCACTTCATAATGTTAGAACACATTAAACATTTTCCCCTCTGGGAAATTAAGACTCATCTAAATCACCCGGTAAATCACAGCATTTATTTGACTGCCAACAGAAAAACATATCAAATTAATATGGCTGCACAATGAAATGTTAAATGCATAATCAAGTTCACAGACAAACTCAAAGAAAATGATTGAAATTGTTTCTCCAGACTCTGACGTGGGGTGGGACTCAGAGGAGGGGGAGTCTGCAGTGGTCCTGGACCTGACGGTCGTGCCCCCGCGAGTTGTAGCCTCCACCTCCAGCGCGCCGGCCTCCACCTTCTTATCAGCTTTGAATATATATCTTGGCAAACATAACACGGGATGATGTACAAGGAGGGGACAGATACCTAGTGAAAGTAGCCTACTATTGGTTGCTAGTAAAAAGACAATAACGAGGGCTTGGTATAAGGTGGGACCCCCAACCAAGGAGCAGTGGCTGGGTGTTGTGGAGGAGATGTATGTTAGGGAGAGGTTCACGCATGCATTGAGGATGCATGAAGGAAAGTTTGAAGGGAGATGGGAAAAATGGATGGATTATAGAAGGAAGTGTGATGATACCACTAATATTAAAATTGTCATATTTGAGTAAGAAAAAAAAGCTGCATGGATGGAAGTACCCATAAGCTGTTATTGTAAGTTTTTATGTTTTATTGTATTGTCGTTGTATGGATGGAAAATGCTAATAAAGATTAAAGTAAATAAGACAAAGAATATGTATCTTGGCTATGCACACACCAATAAGCCAGCCGTCACGCGCAGCGCCTGCCTCCAGTCTAGCCCTACCCTGCTGTGCGCCAGGATGAATGAGTCATGCGTGGAGCCAGGCCACCGTGCCACTACACTTGTGATGAGCATGTCGGCGTCACATATGATTTGGGTATTTATAGTGTGCACATTTTAGCGATTCACATAGACGTATTCATTCACTGATGGTGCCCTTATGTGGGTGCAGTCGCCATCGCCGTCACCTCTTTGGAGTTCTATCTCGGCCAGTAGGCCAAGTAGCGCCGGATTCATTTAGGCTCGCATTACGCACAGGAGGACTGTCATTTATATGCTTACCAAAGAGCAAACAGGTCCACATGATCACATATTAATGACAATCTAATTGGTCAATTATTGCCGTTTGATGGAGTGCCTGCATTAGGTGTGTGACATATAGCGCGGAAAGGTTTGGGACAGCGCATAGGTTCCGTTTTGGGAACAAATCCATATCGGAGCATGAATGAGCCGGTTAGAGGACACGTCTAATCTTGCATTGCGATATATGTTTGTGCTGAATTGGCCTAGTAGCCTACATGATTGTGCGTTCATGAACTGTCGCTCTTATTCTCTCCGTCAAACATAGTAATTCACCGACGCACCACCTGCGTCGCCAGTTCCCCCTGTGTTCAAGAAGGGCGTAGAACACCGTGTAAATCGGTAGGACAAGCTGAGAGGTGTCCTACAAAAGCGCGGAGAAAGGCGACTAAATTTTCGCCCTTACGGCTTGATAAATCGCAATGTGGGGGGGGCAAATGGCGTACGCCTGAACTCGCGAAAAAGACCGTGTAAAAGAAGGCGTACCTCAATGATAAATGAGGCCCCTGGACTATTTTGAATCCACAACATGCTGTGTTATTCAGTTTTCAGATGTTGTGTAATGTTGTTACTAATGATGTGATTGGATATTGTGTTTGTAAATATTGGTTTACAATGCAAATGTATGTTTTTTTACAATACAAATTTTCAAAGCCCGTTTTCTCAAAATGAGTTATTTCTCATCTTAGGGACATCAAAACCACCACTTGAGTAGCACCTACATACACCTAACTTTCCAGTTTTGTTCCAATCCATATTCTGAGAGTTTGTCCAAGGGGGATTTTTTAAATTTCATTCATAGCCTGATTTATATAACAGTTTATCCCTAAAACATGGCGAAAATTGGTCTTTTTATTACTGTTGACAGTATTTTCTGATTTCTGAAGTGAAGAAAAGAGATATCAAAAATCCCCCTTGGACAAAGTTTGAATAGGGATATGTGAACAAAATGAAACAAGAATTTTGAATCTGGTTTGAACCAGTTAAAAAAATTGATTTCCCGAAATTATGCAAATTAGCGCATATTTAGCGCATATAATGTCTAATTGCATATTTATCCATAAGATTTCAGAAAACTTGTAATAAAAAAGATGCTCCTTAATGTACCTAACAAACTGGGGTAGTTTGATGGTGATACCTATTAAGGATTTTTTTTTTCGTATTCACCTGGGGTGTCTCCCCTTAATTTAGGTTTGAGCCTCTGACAGTATTGCTCTCCTTCTCTCCATGTGTCAACTGTCCCTTCGTGACTCCTGTTATTCTTATTTCAAAGTTGATCTTAACCAGGCTATAGTATCCGTTAATATATAGGCCTATAATAGATAGACCTCATATATAGCTCAAACTCCAACAAAAAAAATCACCTGTTTGATTGTTATAATGTGAATTGAACACAGCGTTACAGTGTAGGCCTATTCCTATCGTTTTTTTCAAAAGCCTCCGGATCTGCCCGTTACACTAGAACGCAGCTCTGGATTTCTAGCACCAAAACGTGGCTCCGGTCGTGTCCCAAGGCCTCCGGGTCCGGGGTTGGTTTTGGCTGGGGTAACTGCTCAAGGGCCCTTCTGGTTCCTAGAAACCTCCCGTCTGGGCAAGCAAGAGATGTGCGCGCGACAGAGGCGGCTCGCAACATGCGTGCTCCGCTGGCTCTGGCATAGGACCCACCAGACGCCACTGGTCACACTGCTGGTCTGTCTACCAGGACACCAGATGCCACTGGTCACACTGCTGGTCTGTCTACCAGGACACCAGACGCCACTGGTCACACTGCTGGTCTGTCTTCCAGGACACCAGAGAAGTCTGTCAGACTGCTGGTCTGTGTACCAGGACACAAGAGGAGTCTCTGTCAGACTGGTTTATTTACCAGGACACCAGAGAAGTCTCACAGCTCCATTTTCCATTTTCTCTTCTTTTCAGGGTAAAATTGGTGTCACCCCCCCCCTCCCATCCCCCTGTTCTGGAGTGGGGGCAACGCACTGTAGCGTTATGAATAAATCACACATCTCATGAGTGTGTGTGTGCTGGCGTGTAGAGTGAAGGATATGGAAGTGTGTGTGTGTGTGGGGGGGTCGTAGAGTGACAGATATGGAGGTGTGTGTGTGGGGGGGGGGTAGAGTGACAGATATGGAGGTATCTGTGTGGGGGGGGTAGAGTGACAGATATGGAGGTGTGTGTGTGGGGGGGGGTAGAGTGACAGATATGAAGGTGTGTGTGTGTGCTTGTGTGGTTGTGTGCGTGTTTGTGTGGTTGTGCGTGTGTGTGGTTGTGTGTGTGTGGTTGTGTGCGTGTGTGTGTGGTTGTGCGTGTGTGTGGTTGTGTGCGTGTGTGTGGTTGTGTGTGTGTGTGTGTGTGGTTGTGTGTGTGTGGTTGTGTGCGTGTGTGTGGTTGTGTGTGTGTGTGTGTGTGGTTGTGGTTGTGTGTGTGTGTGTGTGTGTGTGTGTGTAGGGGGTAGAGTGACAGATAAGGAGAGGAGGGAAAGTGAGATGAAGAGCAATGATGGAGGTGAGCAGAAAGGTTAGATAGAGAGAAGAGAGGAGGGAGAGAGAGGAGGGAGAGAGAGGACTGAGAGACATGACAGAGGGAGATGACAGAGAGAGAGAGACAGAGAGAGGGCAGAGAGAGAGGACAGAGAGAGAGACAGAACGAGAGGACAGAGAGAGAGGATAGAGAGAGACAGAAAGAGAGGACAGAGAGAGAGACAGAAAGAGAGGACAGAGAGAGAGGACAGGGAGAGGACAGAAAGAGAGGACAGGGAGAGAGGACAGGGAGAGGACAGAGAGAGAGGACTGGGAGAGACAGAGAGAGGACAGGGAGAGAGGACAGGGAGAGGACAGGGAGAGAGGACAGAGAGAGAGGACAGGGAGAGGACAGGGAGAGACGACAGAGAGAGAGAGCACAGAGAGAGAGAGACAGAGAGAGACAGGACAGAGGGAGATGACAGAGAGAGAGGACAGAGAGAGACAGGACAGAGAGAGAGGAAAGAAAGAGAGGACAGAGAGAGGACAGGGAGAGAGGACAGGGAGAGGACAGAGAGAGAGGACAGAAACAGAGGACAGAGAGAGGACAGGGAGAGGACAGAGAGAGAGGACAGAAAGAGAGGACAGGGGGAGGACAGAGAGAGAGAGGAGAGAGAGAGGACAGAGAGAGAGAGGACAGAGAGAGGACAGGGAGAGGACAAAGAGAGAGAGGAGAGAGAGAGAGGACAGGGAGAGGACAGGGAGAGAGGACAGAGAGAGGACAGAGAGAGAGAGGAGAGAGAGAGGACAGCGAGAGGACAGAGAGAGGACAGAGAGAGAGAGGAGAGAGAGAGGACAGGGAGAGGACAGAGAGAGGACAGAGAGAGAGAGGAGAGAGAGAGGACAGGGAGAGGACAGAGAGAGGACAGGGAGAGAGGACAGGGAGAGATGACAGAGGGAGAGAGAGGGAGGTCAGAGGAAGGACATGCAGAGAGAGAATGAGAATTATTGAGAGAGACAGATAGAGAAGGCCCAGTTGGTCTCAGTAGTGATGTATAATGTAGTAGTGTGTGTGTGTGTGTGTGTGTGTGTGTGTGTGTGTGTGTGTGTGTGTGTGTGTGTGTTAGGGCTGGGAGTCCGAACTTCGGGATTCAAATATAATTCGAATATTGACAGAAATACTGGTATTCGAACGAATATTAGGCAGCCCTTAATATTCGAACCTGTTATAGGCATAATTTTTTGTAAATGTGTTGGCTAGCAAACGTTGCTTTTGATTCAGATTCAGAGGGTTTTTCACGCCTGGTGAAGTTGCAATCGCGAGCTCATTAGCAAGGCTATTGGACACCTGGGCTCCTGTAGGAGGTGACGTTAGTTAGCACGCGTTCCAGGCAACCCGTAACTCGTGTTTTTCCGACCTCCTACACGTGAAAATGCTCTGGAATGGCTCTCGTCCTGTCCCTCCTCCTCTCCCTCCTCCTCTCCTACTCTCTTCCTCCTCTCCTCCACTTTTCCTCCTCTCCTCCTGTCCCTCCTCCTCTCCTCCACTCTTCCTCCTCTCCTCCTCCTCTCCTCTCCATCTTACTTAGAAACTTAAGGGGGATTTCTAACTATGCCAGAAGATAAAGCAAATTATTTAAACACTTATTTCATGACTAAAATAGATAAATTGAAAAGCAGCGTCAGTTCACAGACAAAGAATACAGATTCATCCCATCGATTGATAGCCCAGATTATGGAAGGCAAAGAGTGTACTTTTGAATTCAATCAAACTGAACTAATGTTAATGACTTGTAAAGATAAACCACCAGGGATTGATGATCTTGAAGGTAAACTCCTGAAGCCCATTGTTGGATTGATTTCTCCTATTGTCACACACATTATCAATCAATGTTTCAAAGTCCACAAGCATGGAAGATATCCAAAGTAGTGCCTATACCAAAAAATAATAAGACACATTTTTCTGAAACCAATAGTCGACCTATACGTTTATTGCCAATTTTAAGCAAATTATGGAAAGAATTGTGTACATTATGAACAGATTCAGTTTTATTTAGCCAATAATTATCTAATGACCAATTTTCAACATGCATATAGAGCAAAACATTCAACCGCTACTGCCTTGACACAAATGGTTGATGACTGTCTACATGTCTATGTGTGCATTCTCCTGACTCAGAGGTATGTCTATATGTCTAAGTGTCCATTCTCCTGACTCAGGGGTGTGTCTATATGTCTATTCTCCTGACTCAGGGGTGTGTCTATATGTCTGTGTCCATTCTCCTGACTCAAGGGTATGTCTATGTGTCCTGTATCGGCTTTCGAGGTCCCAAACGTTCATTAGCCGTGACCAGTCGGGGTAGCAAACTTTCCAGACGCACCTTCCAAGCAACAATCCAATCGAGTCCATATATAAAATCCAAGGTTGTTTATTGTAATCCCAACATCGAGTTCCAAACAGGTAGGTTTCACAATTCCAAATTCGACACGAAAACTGGATTAACTTAGTCCATACGAGTGTGTGGTGGTGGTGTGGTGGTGGTTGAAAAATATATGATCACCCCGTCTATTGTCCAACACTTCCTGCCTTCCTGGTAGACACCCATTAAAACATAGATAATTGGTATCAATTAGCGAACCATGCTGGGTGCAGTACCGTTACCATAATATAGGCAAGGGGGGAGTAATCATTCCAAACGACCTAAACTAAGAATTACCAATTAATGAGAACATAAATCAAACCAAAACATATGAACCATGATTGTCCAAACAAAAAACATTTGACAATAATATAATAATAATTCTACATATGGCTCCAACATTCCGGCCCCTAATTGTTAACCCGGAAGACAATTAACTATGAACATAAATGGAGCCTATCAGTACTATATTAAACCGTAATACCTAGTTTACAACTATAATTCATAGGTACTAACGTATACAATTTATAATGATACAATTTCAATTCGTACATACATGGAATACATTCACCTTTTTAAAAAAAAAAAAATAGCCTACAAAGGCTAGCTAGCTAACGTTAGCTAACATGCTAGTTAGCTGAGCTAGCCCTTTGTTCCTAAACTAGCCAGCGTGGCAGCTAATATCGAGCTAGGTAGCTATATTATAGAGAGAAACAGAATGAGAGAGCATGAGAGGTATGGTAGTCTGACACCTTTGTTTTTTGTTTTGGTTACAGGATGAGCAAAAAGGTGAGGATTTGCAGCTCTCCCTTGGCCCCTCCATACCAGCCAGCAAGAAGATCACTATACACTACAGCTTTGATTTTGCACAACAGGTGAGAATACGTTCATCCTATCATGCATTAGCTAGTCTATTTAATCAACACATTCTGGTACTATTTTATATATATGGAGTGCCAGTACTGTGGGCAATAGTTTAATGTACTTTCTTCCTTCTATTCTATTGCAGTTTTGATGCTGAGAGACCTGGCATGGTTGTGGCCAGAGAACACCGTGATGCACCGGCAGTCGAGTTTCAGCTGCTGCGCAAGCCTGATGTCCTGCCCCCCAGAGAAGGTCTTCTTGTGCAAGCCCCACCCGGACTGGACATGGCCAGACAGACGTATCTCTTTGACAAGATCAGAGAGTTCTGTTCTGATGAGGGACGAGACGTCACATGTCCCCTGCCAAACTCCACAGCAGCTCAGAACAAGACTGTCCGCTTGTAGATTCACTGCAGATCATCAGGGCGGACAGCACTGCAGGAGAAAGGCCACAGCCTTTCCTGTTTTCCTGTTTGTATACTGAAGCGTTGCTTGTTCTCTTGCACAGACTTGCCCACACTTGCACAGACTGCATTGTTAGAATATTGAATACTGAGCTGAGTACTGTTGTTATTACCTTGAGTATTGAGCTGGGGACTGTTATTACTTTGTTGTACACTTGATCACAATGAACACTATGCACCTTGTCTATAAAACAGACAACTGACTGTACACTTTAACACTTAGACTGTTGCCTTTTTTTGTACACTTAACTACTTATGCTTGTACTTTATATCATGTATGTGACAATAAAGAACGTTAACTTTGAACTTCATCTTATATTGTTCTTAACTGCATTCACAACACAAGATTAATACTGACTCAGAGTGTGGGGTCATCAGTGAGAGAGCACCTCACTTGGCAGCCACTCTCAGGTAATACCCCAAGTTGACAGACACTCTGACAGATAATGACAGATCGTCCAGTGGGGGAGTGGCTGGGGGAGGGGTTACCAGGCTATTGTTCACGCCCATTACCTGGCAGTCAGAGGTGTGAAAATGTTGGAGAACTTTGGAGGGAGATTTCTCAGCTAAGTTGATTTGGCAGTACTAGCATTCAAATAAGCATATCTTCTTCAAATATGTTCAGATTTCAATGTATGAGACCTCATTTGAAAGCTTACAATCTGCACTTTCATAATCTGTAAAAAACTGAAAAATGAAAATGCCTAGTTGAGGACCAAATAACCAGCGGCGGTCACATATTGTAATCCCAACATCGAGTTCCAAACAGGTAGTTTTCACAATTCCAAATTCGACACGAAAACTGGATTAACTTAGTCCATACGAGTGTGTGGTGGTGGTGTGGTGGTGGTTGAAAAATATATGATCACCCCGTCTATTGTCCAACACTTCCTGCCTTCCTGGTAGACACCCATTAAAACATAGATAATTGGTATCAATTAGCGAACCATGCTGGGTGCAGTACCGTTACCATAATATAGGCTAGGGGGGAGTAATCATTCCAAACGACCTAAACTAAGAATTACCAATTAATGAGAACATAAATCAAACCAAAACATATGAACCATGATTGTCCAAACAAAAAACATTTGACAATAATATATTCTACATATGGCTCCAACATTCCGGCCCCTAATAGTTAACCCGGAAGACAATTAACTATAAACATAAATGGAGCCTATCAGTACTATATTAAACCGTAATACCTAGGTTACAACTATAATTCATAAGTACTAACGTATACAATTTATAATGATACAATTTAAATTCGTACATACATGGAATACATTCACCTTTTTTTTTAACCTTTTTTTTTGTTTAACCTTTTTTTTTCTTTTTTTCTTTTTAGATAGCATAAATCAACGTTCATTGTCTCCACTCACAAAGCAAACAGGGTATGCAAACAGGGTATACAGTATTGTCCATATGCTGCATAGTCCATTGTGAAAAACAGGATGATGTGTCAGTTGGGCGGGGGGGGGGGGGGGGTTTGGTCAGCTGCTCGAGAACAGTGACACCTGTTGGAGCACAGTGTTCACCACTGGCCCATCATCTTGATGTTTTGAACCAAAGTCTATTCTGCTTCTTGGAGCAAACAAATCTTATCTATTGGTCTTTCCAATTCATTTGTTCTTGTCTTTAGGTGAACTCGGCGGACGAAGCCTTTGGAGTCCGGTACTGTTTTAATTATTCTGCCCATCAGCCAAGAGTTGTGTGGGGCTTGGCTGTCCACGATGAGGACTACGTCTCCAGGAGCAAAGTTCCGCCTTCTGCGGTTCCATTTTTGACGCTCCTGCATCATGGGCAGATACTCCTTAGTCCACCTTCTCCAAAAGAGGTCTGCAATATACTGCACTTGCCTCCAACATCTTCGAGCATACACATCATCTTTACTGAACAGACCAGTTGGAAGAATTGGTTTTCCTTTTAACTGAATGAGGTGGTTGGGTGTTAAGGCCTCTAAATCACCTGGATCATCTGACGCTGGAGTGATTGGGCGATCGTTCAGTATTGCTTCCACTTCGCATAACGCTGTTTGTAAGGCTTCATCATCCAGTGTTTGTTGTCTCAGGGTGGAGTGGAGAATGGTTTTCACTTGTTGAATTAACCGCTCCCACACACCACCATGGTGGGGAGGGTTGAATCTCCTTGTTATAACTTCCTGCAGTAAGGCTTTCTCAATCTTCTGTCCATTGAGCCTGTTCAGGGCCTCTTTGAACTCACGAGCAGAGCCTACAAAGTTAGTGCCATTATCTGACCTGATCTCCTTCACTTGTCCTCTCCTGCAAATGAATCGTCGAAGCGCGTGAATGCAGGAGTCGGTGTCCAGAGAATGGGCGACTTCCAGGTGGATGGCTCGACAGGTCAAACATGTGAATATGACTCCGTACCTCTTCACAGTGCCACGTCCTCTTTTCACCTCGATGGGCCCAAAGTAGTCCATACCGACATATGTGAAAGGAGGTTGATCTGGTGTGATGCGATCGGCGGGCAGGTCAGACATCTTCTGCTCTCCTATTTTCCCACGTTGACGTCGACAGACGTGACATCGCCTTATGATTGTTCTTGCCAAAGAATTGGCTCTCAGAATCCAATAATACCGCCGAAGCCTGGAGAGCATGTGATTCCTCCCGCCATGGCCTATCAACTCATGGATGTGCTGGAGTATCAGCTTAGACACATGACTACCTTTGGGCAGGATTACTGGATGTTTCATCTCTTCTGGCATGGCTGATCTGCTCAGCCTGCCGCCAGTCCTCAGCACTCCATCCACCACAACTGGGTCTAGTCTGTAAACACAGCTGCTCTTCTTTACTGTGGAATCTTTCTTTAATGCAGCCATTTCATTATGGAAATTGTGCTCTTGCACAAAGCGCACAATGGCAACCTCTGCTTGAGCCATGTCATCCACAGAAAGACTTTGAGTGGTCAGTTTATTCTTAAATTGCTTCATGTGGTCCTCCAACTGTGTTTGTGTTTTGTTGCTGTGATCCATTTGTGCACAAAGTGCCTTTTGTGCCATAGCTCTTTCCTGGCACAAGCTTTGAAGCACTTTTCTTACCTTCAAGATCCATGCCACAGCTCTCTTGAGGCTAGTCCACTTGGAGAAGTGTTCCATAAGCTTGCTTGTAGGGTTCTTCTCTCCCTCCACCACTGTGCTGTAAACAGCGATACGGTTTCTCACTTCAGGGTCATCATCAGCGACCTTGCCCGACTCTTCAACAGAACATGGCCACTGTGACTCTGGCAGTGCGAGGAAGTCTGGACCAGATATCCACCTTTTGGACTCCAGAAGAGCACCAGCTCCTAGGCCACGTGACGCATCGTCCGCAGGATTAAGACCTGAGCTGATGTGTCTCCACTGTGACACTTTGGACATGTCCCGAATGACTGAAACCCGGTTTGCCACAAAGGTTTGGAATCTTGTGGTGGTGTTTGAGATGTACTTCAAGACAGTCATACTATCTGACCAGAACACTGAATCATCCCACATAAATTGCAGCTGTCTACTGCATCCTGTCCATTCTAACCGCCAGGACTGCGGCTGCAAGCTCCAGTCTGGGAATGGTTGTCTGCTTCAATGGCGCCACTCTTGCTTTTCCCATTACTAAAGTAGAATGGACATCGTTGCTGTAGCTGGTCAATCGAAGGTAAGACACTGTTCCATATCCAACTTCACTGGCGTCGCAAAAGTGATGCAGTTGCGCTGCCTTTATCACACCAAAGTCATTTGGTGTAAGACATCGGTCCACACGAAAGTCATCCAGCTGCTGCAATTCAGCCATCCACTGATGCCACTGTTGAGCAATCACCTCTGGGACCTCCTTATCCCATCCAAGCTTGATTTTACACAAGTCCTGTAGAATCCACTTGCCGGTAAGTATGACTGGTGCAAGGAACCCCAGAGGGTCATACACAGAGTTGACAACTGAGAGTATGCCCCGTCTTGTTGTTGGTTGTTGCTTGACTGCTATACTGAACGTGAAGATGTCATGCTCAACGTTCCATTGAGCTCCAAGAGCTCGCTCCATAGGAAGATGTTCCCTATCCAAGTCCAGTGTTTTTACTTCTGTTGCCTTTTCCTCCTCCGGTATTGAGGAGAGGACAGTGCGGTGGTTACTAACCCACTTAGTTAGCTTGAATCCTCCTTTGGCACACACCTCTGTAAGGCCTCTGTATAAAGACACAGCTTGACCTTCTGTGTCCACAGCCTTGAGACAATCATCCATAGAAATTGTTTCTGATTGTGTCAGTCACTTCAGTTGGATAGTCACTTTGATTGTCATCTGCTGTTCTAAGTAAGGCAAATGTGGCGCAGCTGGGAGAGGACACCGCTCCAAAGAGATGAACGGTCATACGATGTTCAGTGAGTTGTTGACTGAGGTCACCGTTGGGCCACCAGAAGAAGCGCAGGTAGTCAACTAACTCAACTGAAACTGAAATGGATCAGTTAAAATCCATTACACCAGTGAGTACAAATTATGGTAGGCGCTTATAGTGAAGTTAATTATTGTGATTCCTGTAGTGGGTGGAAATATAATTTGTAACGTGTGTTTTGCTTCTTCACATGCACGCATGCAGAAAAAAACAACTGAATTGCCACTCTGGCACATCTCTGTGCCCCCCCCCCCCCCCCCCCCCAGTCAAAAAGGTCTAGAATCGCCACTGTCTGATGGTATTGGGGTGTACTCCAAGGCACTCAGCTATTCCAAAGGCGGAATAGCCGCAATTGACAAACCACTCCAACGTTTCCTGAGAAATGTTTAAACGTGGTCTCCCTACTAAACCACGTCTGTCTGCATGTACATCCATGGGAAAAACTGGCTTCAGTTAGCTGTAACGTTAGAAGTTCGCTTGTAGCATCAGCTACTAGCTCGACCACCCTTGGATTTATTTGAACTCCGCTAGCCTGTGCATTAACAAGAAAACATTTTAGCCATTCCAAGTTGAAAAGGAGGACGTCGTTGCTTGGGCCGCTGATAGCAAGATCTCGACAGACTCGAGGTTTATTTACAATAAAACCCTGCACATCAGAGGCTGCCTGCGCCATTTTTTGAAAACTGCGGTCATGCGCATGACATTTTTCATCAAAAGACATGTCCAATCAACAAGGATAGCTTGGATGTACGCCTGTGGGCGTGGTCAGGTGATTGACACATACAACACACGCCAGTCTAATGATAAAGGCTTTATCGTTAGAGTGGTGTGTGTTGGGAAAGGGCAAAAGCGCAGTCTAATGATAAAAGTGAAAGCACACTGTTATGATAAACGCACATCTAATGATAAAAGCACACGCTAATGATAAAAGTGCAGTTTACTGATAAAAGCACACTAATGATGAAAGCACACTTTTAATGATAAAAGCGCACTCAAATGATAAAAGTGCAGTTTAACGATTAATTTAATGATTAATTGAATTAATAATTGAATTTGATTGCATTTTAATCGATCACACATTTAATTCAATTGCATTTTAATCGACAACATATTTATTTATTAATTTTTGTTACTTCCACCCCTCATACCGTTAGCCATCTTACTCGTCTTGATGCCATGTTCCATATGAGAACACTCAGTTACCCTACTGTATTAAACTTCTACTTGTCCCGACACATGAGTTAACAGATATAGACCCGGCGACAGTTACAGAGATAGAAACTAGATAGATAGGCTTTGTTCGTAATAATTAAATTACAACCAGACAGAGAACAAAGAGTTTGAGAACAAGGTAGGCTCATCTAATGTGCGAGATGAGCTACAGCAATGGGTCAATGAGTAGTATTACTGCGCCCCTATTGGCGCCCCTACGGTGGTGCAGAATGCCGTAAAGCGCCTGTAAGAATACCGCGGGTCAAGTTACATTCTTATGTTCTCACATCTGTAAACATCAAATTATAATGGGAAAGACAACATGGTTCGCAGACACTACAGGAGCTTTATTGCTTCGTCTCTCTCTCTTTCTATCAAAGTCCCTCGAGACTCGCAGTCTCGACAGCACGGCTCCGCACTCTCACGCGCGTGCACACAATATCAACGCTGCCTATTTTACAATATGGTTCACCAATGGCGGCAGTACGGAAGAATGGTGTTGTCTCAGATTATTTTCCACTCCATAGGGGTTGTAGACAGGGCTGTAGCCTATCTCCCTACCTGTTCGATTTAGCGATCGAAACCCTTGCTATAGCTCTCAGAGCGGAGGACGGCTTCAGTGGCATTACCCGAGGCAGTACGTCATAAGGTATCGCTTTATGCAGATGATCTGCTGTTATATATATCTAACCCAGCAGAATCAATACAGAAGCTATTGCTTATCCAGGATGACTTTGGTTACCTGTCGGGCTATAAGCTGAATTACTCTAAGAGCTTGCTTTTTCCAATTAATCAAACCAGCGGAGACTACTCTAGCTTCCCATTTAAACTTGAACGCATGCATTTACATATTTAGGAATCAAGGTCACACATACGATGGGAGGGTTATACGATCATAACTTTAAAGTACTAGTGGAACGGACAAAGCAAGATTTTAAAAGATGGTCAACACTGCCAGTTTCATTAGCAGGCCGTATAAATATAGTTAAAATGACAGTCTTGCCCAGATTTCTTTATCTTTTTCAAATGATCCCCATATTTATACCCAAGACGACTTTTCAGCAGCTAGACAGGTTAATCTCATCGTTCATCGGGAATAATTCAAACCCTAGGATGAAGAAAATGTACTTGGAGGTTCCCAAGGAAGCAGGGGGATTGGGTTTACCTAATTTTATCTGTTACTACTGGGCTGCGAATATTGTAAAACTTTTACACTGGGAATTTACATATGTGACCGCCGCTGGTAATTTGGTCCTCAACTAGGCATTTTCATTTTTCTTTTTTTTTACAGATTATGAAAGTGCAGATTGTAAGCTTTCAAATGAGGTCTCATACATTGAAATCTGAACATATTTGAAGAAGATATGCTTATTTGAATGCTAGTACTGCCAAATCAACTTAGCTGAGAAATCTCCCTCCAAAGTTCTCCAACATTTTCACACCTCTGACTGCCAGGTAATGGGCGTGAACAATAGCCTGGTAACCCCTCCCCCAGCCTATCCCCCACTGGACGATCTGTCATTATCTGTCAGAGTGGCTGTCAACTTGGGGTATTACCTGAGAGTGGCTGCCAAGTGAGGTGCTCTCTCACTGATGACCCCACACTCTTTGAGTCAGTATTAATCTTGTGTTGTGAATGCAGTTAAGAACAATATAAGATGAAGTTCAAATTTAACGTTCTTTATTGTCACATACATGATATAAAGTACAAGCATAAGTAGTTAAGTGTACAAAAAAAGGCAACAGTCTAAGTGTTAAAGTGTACAGTCAGTTGTCTGTTTTATAGACAAGGTGCATAGTGTTCATTGTGATCAAGTGTACAACAAAGTAATAACAGTCCCCAGCTCAATACTCAAGGTAATAACAACAGTACTCAGCTCAGTATTCAATATTCTAACAATGCAGTCTGTGCAAGTGTGGGCAAGTCTGTGCAAGAGAACAAGCAACGCTTCAGTATACAAACAGGAAAACAGGAAAGGCTGTGGCCTTTCTCCTGCAGTGCTGTCCGTCCTGATTATCTGCAGTGAATCTACAAGCGGACAGTCTTGTTCTGAGCTGCTGTGGAGTTTGGCGGAGACATGTGACGTCTCATCCCTCATCAGAACAGAACTCTCTGATCTTGTCAAAGAGATACGTCTGTCTGGCCATGTCCAGTCCGGGTGGGGCTTGCACAAGAAGACCTTCTCTGGGGGGCAGGACATCAGGCTTGCGCAGCAGCTGAAACTCGACTGCCGGTGCATCACGGTGTTCTCTGGCCACAACCATGCCAGGTCTCTCAGCATCAAAACTGCAATAGAATAGAAGGAAGAAAGTACATTAAACTATTGCCCACAGTACTGGCACTCCATATAGATAAAATAGTACCAGAATGTGTTGATTAAATAGACTAGCTAATGCATGATAGGATGAACGTATTCTCACCTGTTGTGCAAAATCAAAGCTGTAGTGCATAGTGATCTTCTTGCTGGCTGGTATGAAGGGAGAGCTGCAATTCCTTACAAGCTGGAGCTTGTTTTTGCTCATCCTATAACCAAAACAAAGAAAAAGGTGTCAGACTACAATACCTCTCATGCTCTCTCATTCTGTTTCTCTCTATAATATAGCTACCTAGCTCGATATTAGCTGCCTCGCTGGCTAGTTTAGGAACAAAGGGCTAGCTCAGCTAACTAGCATGTTAGCTAACGTTAGCTAGCTAGCCTTTGTAGTTAGTGCTAGTGCTTATGCTAGCTAGACTTAGTCACTTGTTTAGAAAGGAGCTACTGCTAAACGACTAACGTTAATGTAATATAAACAGCACAGATAGTATAAAGATCAGCTTACCCCAAAGCAAAGCAGAATGCTTGGCGGTGGTGTGAATCTGGTACGTCGTTCGACGTTTCGCTTGGTAGCAACTTGGTAGCAACAAGTTGATACAGTCATCTCTGTATCACAGGTCATCAAGAATAAAACTCCGTATACGAACGAGTCCTGCTCTGCTGGAGTTTTAGCTGCTCTTAAAACTCTTTCCATGCCCTGGATGCCATCCCCGTCTTCTCTTTAGCAAAAGCTGTAGCATCCATTGTTAAACTTGGGACTGAATGTAAACAAAGCCGGCGTGTTGGGGAAGGGTGGGGGCGGAGAACCCGGAAGCAATAGCCAATGAAAACAAATCATGCTAATCGATCTGCCCGCCCCCAAGCCCGGCTTGAAATCAGCTAAAAACGAGCTTAGTTTGCAGACTAATTAAACGTATTTCGTGAACCTAAAACTGTTGTCTGTTATAGTAAGTAGGTTCTTCACAACTTCAACTTTGGTAATACACAAAAAAACAAAAAACAAAAAAAAACGTTTTTTTTAGTTATTTTGCCCCCTAGCGCATTTCGGGGTTTGCCGAGTTGCGGACCAAATCACCAGCCGCTGTCACATATGAGAATAAGCAGGGCCCAGACTGGGTTCGCATGGAACTCTTATCCAATCCTCTACCGATGCTCACTTCTCCATTGCCATATTCCTGTCACATACATCCAACAAAACCAGTGGTTAAATCCTCACTTAGGATATGGTTACAGTTTAGGAGGCATTTCGGATTGAAACATGGGAGTGGGCTTTTTCCTGTAGCAAATAATCAATTCTTCCCCCCATGTGTGTCGGATAATACATTCCAACATTGGCATAGGAATGGGCTGGTGTTTTTCTGTGATTTATTTGTAGACGGTACGTTCACTTCATTTGAAGCGCTCGCTAAGGATCATAACATACCCAGATCCCTTTTTTTTTTAAGTACCTTCAAATCCGTAGTTTCGCCAAGAAAGTGTTTCCCTCGTTCCCTCAACTACCACCCAGGACGCAATTGGACTCTATTCTGGAACTTGATCCTTCTGGGAAGAAGCGCATCTCTAGGATATACACACTGATACAGGAATTAAAGCAGATATCCTGGGACAAAACAAAAACTGCATGGGAGAGGGATTTAGGTGTTCAGATTTCTGAGGATGCTTGGCGGGATAGTTTGACCCTTATACACACCTCTTCACTGTGTATACGACATGGTCTAATTCAATTTAAGGTACTTCACCGTCTTCACTACTCGGGGGACAAACTTGCCAGACCCTTTTCTATCACAGACCCTGGCTGTCCGAGGTGCAGCCGTAGTCCAGCCTCGGTAGGACACATGTTCTGGGTGTGTCACTCTCTCAACAGCTACTGGGGGAAAATATTTGAGGTATTTTTTCGCATATTTGTAAACAAACCATAACCCCGGATTTCCACACAGCCATTTTTGGTATACCACCCCCAAACTGCAAGGTCATGGACCTCCAGGCAAATGCTCTCACGTTTGCTTCACTGATAGCTCGCAGGCTTATTTTTTCTAGCTGGAAGTCAAAGAGAGCCCCGTCATTCTTGCAGTGGGTAAAGGAGGTGCTCTCTCTTCTGCCTCTAGAGAAGCTTCGATATAGTGTGTAGTGCTGCAAAAACTTCGCTTCAACCTGGGGTCCTTTCATAGACTTTGTTGAAGACTTTTCCTTTCATTGAAAGTACTGTCTACTTGGTTGTAACAATAGTATTTAATGCATATGCTGCATCCAGCTTAGTATCCAGCATGGTATCCAATGATGTATCTGTTATGTTTAATTTGTAATATAGTCCGGGAGCCATGGGGTTGAACCTTGTTTTGTCGGGTGGAATTTTTTTCTTTGCTGTTTCTTGTAACTTGGGGGTAACTCTTCAAAATACAAGAGGGTGCTCGGTGATATCCCTTGAGCATTTTCAGATATTAACCCCTTCATGCCCGGAAATGCCAAAATCACACAAAAATAGAGATATGATATTGCATGCCGAATATATAAATTAAATGCATCCAATGTACATTCTCTAATGTTTTTTCATACAAGGGGTGATGGGAAATGTATTGCATTCCAAATGATTAGTATTAACCCTTTCAAGCCAGGCCTGTAAAACAACTTTTGTAGCAGGAGTTATTAGCTGCGACACACAACTCAAGTTTGCATTGTGTTGGTCCATTTATTGATATGGGCAACAAAACATGAGCAACAGGAAAAGGGGTGCAGCTCTCCCCCCCCCCACAAAATGTATCTAACTAAATCAAACAAGTGCATCCCCACCCAGTGAGTATGAACCCACACTTATGCACATGTGCATTACAAAATCAGTATGGGAATAAACATAACTAATGTGTGGTGTAATTATAACAGATCATTCTCTACATACTACACATGTTCCCCCAGAATTCACCTCAGTAGAAAGATATTAGGGGTACCTCTTAAAAATACGGGAGGGTGCTCGGTGATATCCCTTGAGCATTTTCAGAACCCCTTCATGCCCGAAAATGCCAAAATCACACAAAAATAGAGACTTATGATATTGCATGCATTATAGGATTAAATGCATCAAATGGATCGTCTACAATAACTATTAATAAAGGAGGTCATGTATTCTAAATGAATACTGTAGAGGCGTAGCCAGAAATAATCTGGTGGGTGGGCGGAGGCAAAAAAAATGGGTGGGCAACGAAGCACAATTTATGCCCAAGTTATTGTAATAATATTACGTATTAGGGTCTTGAGCATCCTACCCTGAAACATGTACAGAACATTGTGCATGGCAAACCATGCACTTTACAGCTGCATTTCTTGGAGCTACAAGGAGTTTCACTCTTGCAGCCACACCGGATCATCTTCAGGATGTAGTCTGGAACAAGTTTGACATCTTCGGGTAGGTGGATTGGGATCAGTGCCTTGTGTCCTTTTCCCATCCAAATTCCTCTGGGTTCATTGCAGGTGGCAGATTGTTATTGAGATTTTGCCACAGGTACGCTTGGAAGTGGGCCCTCTTTACATTTTCAGAGTAAACTTCCTTTGTTGGAGATATAGCAGCTAGATTTGGTGAAGACATGTCCTTTCTCGTTCTTTTTTCCCCAGACAAGTAGCCTTGTGTGTGTCATGTCCATGCTCTCCGTTATGCCATAACAGGCTGAGATGAAGGCAGTGGCTTGGTCAAGGACTTGGTGGAATGGTGCATCCACATTGCCAATAGCTGATAGATCGTAACGAGCGTGTGGAGCTGTGGAGTGACCAGTTCATTGAGTCCACCTTCATGAGGTATGGCCACAGTGCAGGTGGGATCGTTGGGATAACCCTAAAGCCAGAGGCTCTGAATATCTGGGCACTGAGCCACCACATCTGCTGCAAGATCGAGTCAGATACGAAGGAGATGGAAGAGGATACAAACACATCCAAGGTCCAGCTCTATCACAAAGAGGAGAGCAAAGCCAGGCTTACAGCAGACACCAAGAACAGAGCTGGACACCGTCAGAAACTGGATACCTGCCTCATTTGAACCCCATGGCCATCCAGCAGAAAGTATTGTGAACATCACCAGTGGGAAGATAGCCCCAGCACCTGTGAATATAGACACTGCTGTACAGATTGGCGAGACAATGTTGGCAGATTTTGAAAAGACCTGGGCAGAGGGATTTTACGGCACCATCCCAAAACAAGCGAAGACAATGGCAATAACAGCAAAATCCATCCAAGTTGGTGATTCCAAAATGTATGACCTAAATGTCATCTACTCAAGGGTCATCGCACTGTTCTCTGCCCGAACCACCTCAACTGGCACCTTTCGACGCAAAGGAGCAGTGGCTCTACTCAGAGTCTCTCCCAGATGACTGAGCTTCTCACCTGATCTCTCAGGGAGACCCCAGCCACCCTCTGGAGAAAACTAATTTCCTACTCGGAGGACCAAGATCTCACGCCACAAAAACAGCTTCTTCCCCACGGCCATCGGCCCACACTGCACACACATACCACAACAGCATATATTATATATATATATAACATAGCCCATACACACACTCTCCACTCACACTATACACTCACTGCGCTCCATGCTGTGTATATAGTGTTTTGCATGCCAGGTGAAGAGAGGGCAGAGAGGGTGATGGTTGCACCAGAAGCCGTATCATCTGTCTGGTGGAGGGGCACCCATACGCCCCGCGTCACCTGGACCGCCTGTGTTCCAGTGTGTTAATGAGACGAGAGAGATGTGTGTGTGCGTATCTGTTAGTGTGTCCCAGTGTGTTAATGAGACGAGAGAGATGTGTGTGTGCGTATCTGTTAGTGTGTCCCAGTGTGTTAATGAGAGGAGAGAGGTGTGTGTGCGTATCTGTTAGTGTGCCCCAGTGTGTTAATGAGAGAGAGGTGTGTGTGTGCATATCTGTTAGTGTGTGTCCCAGTGTGTTAATGAGAGGAGAGAGGTGTGTGTGTGTGCGTATCTGTTAGTGTGTATCTGAGTGTGTTAATGAGAGGAGAGAGATGTATTATAATTGTATTGTAATATTGTTCCACTAGATTTTCTTATTGTATAACTTTAATTATTATTATTTTCCTTGGGTTTCTGCTCGCCTTTTATTTTAATTGGTTGATTTATTATACACAGGGCTGGGGATTGGTTTTGGGGTATCTGGGGGCGTGACCTTGTGGGGTTGACTGTCTGCGCATCTATATTTCCTTCCCTTTTGCAGAGTATATGGGTGCAACAAGGTCAGTGCTGTCGGTCTGTCTAAGCTAATATTATGACAGTACTTAGTCTGCTGTTATAGTGTCTGTAACCCCCCCCCCCCCCCTAGAGATTTGAAGTATTTCATATTGATTGAGTTATATGTTAGACTTGAGTCACTTTTATTTCATATATGAATATAAAAAGAATGTTTCCCCGTTTCCATGACCGCAGGGTTAGCCAACGAGCAACAAACTATTGCCAGAGGCTAATGTGTTCTCGTGCCCTGTGTACATGTCCATGCAGGTATGCCATGTTTTTGGATTGCCTCCTGATGTATTATTTCATTTTAGTATTTTTATTTTGGCGATGCAGAAACGTGTGTGTATGTGAATAGTTATGTATATTTGTATGGCTGTGGTAGCTCGCGTAGCCTCGTGTTTTGCATAACTAGCCCTTTTGCAGAGTATATGGGTGCAACAAGGGTTAGCCAACGAGCAACGAACTATTGCCAGAGGCTAATGTGTTCTTGTGCCCTGTCTACATGTCCATGCAGATGTCCATGCAGGAACAGTCTACAATAAAAATATATTTGAATGCACGTCGTCCTCCAGTGTGCTCCATAAACACAACGCAGATTGAGCCTGGCTACACACACACACACACATACATATACACACACACACAAACATACATGCCCTCACGTCACCCTGCCGTCGCCGCCAGGTCATAAGGTCACGTGTGCCGTCAGTTCTGCTGTCATATACTCTGGGATGGACCGGATTCTCCTCACAGACGCGGCGTATGTTAGTCGCTCAGTTAGCCTCTCAGTTAGCCTCTCAGTTAGCCTTTCAGTTAGCCTCTCAGTTAGCCTCTCAGTTAGCCTCTCAGTTAGCCTCTCAGTTACCCTCTCAGTTAGCCTCTCAGTTAGTCTCTCAGTTAGCCCCTCAGTTAGCCTCTCAGTTACCCTCTCAGTTAGCCTCTCAGTTAGCCCCTCAGTTAGCCTCTCAATTAGCCCCTAAGTTAGCCTCTCAGTTAGCCCCTCAGTTAGCCTCTCAGTTAGCCTCTCAGTTAGCCCCTCAGTTAGCCTCCTAGTTAGCCCCTCAGTTAGCCCCTCAGTTAGCCTCTCAGTTAGCCCCTCAGTTAGCCTCTCAGTTAGCCTCTCAGTTAGCTCAGTGAGGTAAAAAGTGGCACATATCACCCTCCATAAGTGTGTGTGTGCTTACCTTCTAGGTGATGTGTGTATGTATGCTTGAGTGTGCATGTGGGTGTGTGCTTACTGTGTGCTCAATTGTGCATGAATAACTTGTATATAACGTGTGTGTGTGTTTTGTTAAAGCAGTGTGTGTGTGTGTGTGTGTGTGTGTGTGTGTGTGTGTACTCAGGGTGACACTAGGCGGAGTGGAGAGTGTGTGGGTGGGAGATAGCTTTGAGACATTATGTCACTACAACCCCTGCATGTACACACCCCTACCAGCCTTCTAACCCCCTCTCCCCCCCCCCCCCCCTCTCTCTATATCCCCCCCCCCCCCTCCTTTCTCTCTCCCTCTCTTCTCTCATTCTCTCCCAAGCAGCACTGGATGGAACAGCATGGTGGATGGAGTGGTGATTGTGTGTGTGTGTGTGTGTGTGTTGTGCATGGAGTTGTGTGTGTGTTTGTGTGCGCGTGTAGTTGTGTGAGTGTGTGTGTGTGTGCATGTAGTTGTGTGTGTAGTTGTGTGTAAGTGTGTCTCTGAGTGTGAGTGTGTCTCTCTAACCCTACTAACACAGTACGTAAAACTGACGGGACACATTGGTGTAATTGTGGTAACTTTGCGACGTCACCAGCAGCGGACCTAGCTGACACCTAGCTGACACTTGCCTTTTCAGTCGCAAAATAACCAAAATAGCCGTCCTCAAGTACACTGTAAGGGAACGTAGCCGCCACTGCTGCTTAAATCCGTAACTACGATGTAATTAAATAACGTGACAATGTGGTTAGATCACAGTCCCAATCTGACTTTATTGGAAATGTGTCACAGTGGGTCAGAACATTTGTAAATTACTTAGGTTTTAAAATACATTTTGAAGTCATACAGTTACAGAATTGTAATAATGAGGAGAAATCCTGCATGTCTGTTTTGTGTGTAATTTCTCATTTACAGTAAATATTAACACTAAAGATTTGCAGTCTAGGCCTAATAAAAATAATGATAAAAAATATGCCTATGAATAAACTCCTAATTTTGCAACCTAAATGTGAGCAATGAACGCTGAGCAGTGAACGTAGAATGCAAAGCATTGGGCTACTTTAGGTGACACAATTTAATAACTAGACAAACAAGTTACACACTCTGTGCCAGTAGGTGGCGGTATGCACATCCGCCACTAAACCCAGCGAAGAAGACACACTTGGAAACTTCCGCTCCGTTTGATACAGAAATTATTGAGAAAGACCAGACTGTGCAGTCTTTGTGTCGACAACACAGATCATGTAAGTATCTCAATTTCAATGTATACATACATACTATGTATTTTGGTATCGTCCCAGTAAAACACCAACGTTATGTGCAAGCTACCCTATTGTAATGATTATCTATATGCAGATGCTCTTTCCAATGTTGGCTAACTAGCTAGCCAGCTAACGTGATTAGCCTTTTTCTGTACATGGCTAGCTAAGTAGCCTACGTAAAATTACTCTCGCAATTATTGTTAAAACGTTCGCTTTTGTGTAATTGTAGCTTAAATTATAATGTTGGCTTGGCAACGTGAGAATATTTCAGTTGTGTACACTATAACTTTTATGAAGTGTTGTTGTGGGCCATTGTTTCCTAATAACAGGCTCGCGCGAGCTCCTGCACGTTCGTACTGTTTCATCGCTTGGAATAAAATGCGATAATTAGATTACTCATTGATTTCGCATTAACCCACGACACCGTTAGTATGTGTTTGTTTTTAGGCATTCATTTTTCCGATTTTAACGTAAACAGAACACTAGAAGCCCCAACAACGGAGCTAGGCTAGCTAGCAGGATTTGTTATAGCAGCCATCTTGGCTTTTGGCACGTGGTCCTGTGGAGTGTGCATGTCAGCCAACGAGAGGGTCACCCACCCACTTTCTCTCTCTCCCTCTCTCCCCTCCCATGCTCTCAGTTGCCAACCTCCCAGTTCTTGTTTGAACTGAGCAAGAAGCAGGTGAGCGGGGCAGGAAGAGGCGCTAAGACGGGGACAGGCGTGGCCAGGGGCAGTCCTGGGACAGCACCACAGGCTCTGTGAGTCTTGTTCAGTTGAATGCCCTCATGAGTATTAACAGAAGAGCACCATATACATATGCACACATACACTCTAACATGTCGCTCTCTCCTCAGCTCAGCCCAATGGTCTCTGATGGTTCTGTCTGGCCAGCCCTTAGGTGGAGAAACACCTGATCATCAATATAGGCAGGCACACGTAAGTACAAATGCACATACGTTTCCAAAGACGGGATAAACAAATGGGAATATTGATATTGAGTTAGCGGTAGACATGTGAGATTCATAAGACGCATCACTGACGCCAGGATGTGTTCCCCACTTTTATGCCTTTAAATCAGGGTTGGAGTATTCCAGGTGTGTGGCCATGGCCATGAACACCAGTAGAGGAGAGAACCAAGTGTCTCATTCTCTCTCCACAGTTGTGTGGTTGTAACCCCCCACTAGCTACATATTCATTCAATCTTTATTTAACCTCGTGAATCAATTGAGAGTAAGCTCTCATTTACAATGACGTATAATCACTCTATATTTGAACTTGTACTACAGGTGAGATAATCCTTTTTAATGGTCTCTCTCATTGCTGTGCAAGACTTGGGTGTTCTCCTGCTCTGAGTGCCCATTCTCCTATACCTCCCAGATCTACCTCCACAAGCACATCAAGAGGAGCCATGACAACCTCTGTCTCTGCTGAGGAACACACAGAGCATTATGAAGTAGCCAGTGCCTTGGCGAAGGTGTTTGAGCAGCAGTCATCAATGGATTAACTCCCAAGACACAAGGAAGATACAGCGCAACACACGCTATGACTCCAGTGACGAAGGTAATATAATAAAGTGCATTCAACAGTCCCAAAAGAGTACTACTTGAGTTGACTAATGTGAGCTAATTTACCTCTACTATATGTTCCAGTGCCCAGGCAGCCGGTTGGCAGAACTCAGACCAGACCAGCTACGCCAGGTGCCAGAGCTGGAAGGCCTGCTCTGCCAGTTATCAATGCAGGTATCCATGCATGTTTGTGTTGGTGAAATGTCTATGCATATTTGCACACATACAGTTAACTCAGGACTGTCTGAAGACTCATGTACTCAGTTCACTAATTCGCTCATCTCACATCTCACTACTCGGCAGTAGATGTTCATCGCCCGGGTCCTTTGAGCCAAGGCGCTGTGAGCCCAGGCCCTTCAGCCCTTCAGACGTCCAGGCACGAGCAGCATGCATCAGCGATTAGCACCCCGGCCAGACCAGGTCAGGGTCTGACATGTCTCATGTCGAGTTGATTCTTCCCCTTATGCCATAATCACTACGCCGCCAGCACCATAGTTTCCTGCTCCTCCCTTTATCCTCTGGTTTTCAGGTAGTTCTCTGATGCCATCGCCTGTGAGACCAACAGCTCCAGCAGGGTTGCCATCAAGCTCTGCAGATGCTGGTATGCTGAATTTTGTGAACTACTTCATGCTGCATGTAGGGATATACTTTGAGCTGAATATCCATTATGGGACCGTACAATTACTTATAGCCACATCTGTGTTTAATATCCAGACTTCCAGAGGATGATGTGTCAGCAGTTCTCCAGCGTCATGCAGAGTCTGAGGGAGATGGCACAGACAATGATGAGACTGGAGCAGAGGCTGGAGCAGAGACTGTCCGGCGAGTCTGCAGACAGCTATCGGGGAGCAGTACTGGATGACCTGCACCCTGCTAAAACGGAGGAGGAGCTGCTGGTCTTGGAGGAGCAGCTGAAGGACAAGGATCATCAAAGGAAGATGGTGAGTAACTTCAAGGCAGAACTTTGTTCCTTATTTTTGCAGAGAAGTGTTAAGGAAATGTAAAAGTAAATGATTGTCTTTATGTTTTGCAGACACGATATCTGAGTTCCATTGGCGGCAAAGATCTGCCAGATGTGGTCCGGCGGGTGCTGTCAGCCATTGCCATACACAGAGTGTGGTGTGTCTACAGCGTCCATGGGAAGAGGGGGAAGAAGCCTCTGAAGAATATGACCCTCTACAATGTCATATTACGTAAGGGATTGTTCATATTTTCGCAAAATAATACATTGTCTTTGCTTCATGCCATGTGCATTGAAACCATTCCCTTTTTGGTTAAAAGGTGCAGTTATGGCCTGTAAGCCAAGCACCACTGTGACGGAGGTGTCTGCCCAGCTGCAGGAGATGCTGAAACATGCCCCTGCTCGATGCAAAAAGGTATGTGATGTCAGGCAGTTAATTTTCTCGTATCCAGTGACATGGCACGCTTCCAATGAACGTATGCGACTTGCTTTTACAGCCATTTCATTATGTCCTTAGGCATCTGCTCCAGCCCAGCTGACCTCCCCAGCCCAGCCCCTGACCGCAGCTCCAGCCCTGACCACAGTGGAGTATTCAGATGAGGATGACCTCTTCTGCCCAGACCCTCGATTCAGATGTGGGTGACCCCCAGCCCGTCTCCCTAAACCTGCCTTTCCAGCCTGCAAGGATGGATGCCTTTTTTGTAAATAGTTTTTGTAAATTTTAACCTTTTTTTTGTGGGATACAACGGTCTGTTCCCGGTCTGCCTGCCACAGAATGCGCACTGTTTCATTTTTGTTTTTAGAACTTTTGCAATTGTCAGATAATGGGTTGCTAGCCAGAGCTTGTACATGCTTTTTTTTGCTTTTCTGGCTATGCGTAATGTGACAGACCGTAAACCTCATCCTTGTAAATATGTATACTTTTAATTTGTAATCTACTTTGTGTAATAAAATGTTCTAAACTGTTAATGGTGTTCAGTCTTATATTGGTTTGTAGCATAATGCTTGCTGCTATATCCCCATATAGCATTAATTTGTTTTTGTACTGGTAAATGCTAAATATAGCCAGTGGTACTGCAAATGCTAAATATAGCCAGTGGTCAGGGTTTAGTAAGTAAGTGACCATATTTGCACCGTGCGAAAAAGACGTGCAGACCAAGTCATATAAATACCTGTAAATCTAGTGTCAGCCAGGTGAGTTTATGACGGAGGTTCCTGCCCACGTTTTTTGCACGCGGCCGCACCGTATTTGCACCGTGCGAAAAAGACGTGCAGACCAAGTCATATAAATACCTGTTAATCTAGTGTCAGCCAGGTGAGTTTATGACGGAGGTTCCTGCCCACGTGATCACGTGCGTTCTTTGCACGCGGCCGCAACTTCGGAATGACGTGTCGTTCTTACGTAGCGTCTACTAAACGGCAGATCTCGCGTTTCCGTAAATGGCCGCGTAATTTCCGCACGCGGCGCACACGAATCGTCACCTATAGCGGCCGTATGTCGAACGTTTGCGCAACCTGCGTGTGTTAGTAGGGAAGTGTGTGTGTGTATGTGTGTATGTAGTTGTATGTTAGTGAGTGTGTGTGTGTAGTTGTATGTAAGTGAGTGTGTGTGTGTGTGTGTGTGTGTGTGTGTGTGTGTGTGTGTGTGTGTGTGTGTGTGTGTGTCTATAGACCTGAATTCACTGTGAGCTGTACA
This sequence comes from Borostomias antarcticus, assembly GCF_949987555.1. Classification (NCBI taxonomy): domain Eukaryota; kingdom Metazoa; phylum Chordata; class Actinopteri; order Stomiiformes; family Stomiidae; genus Borostomias; species Borostomias antarcticus. The sequence goes on along the minus strand of NC_140234.1, from coordinate 41,255,065 downwards.
GGCCTGCATTAGAGATGATAACACACTGCTGCATCAGCATCCTAGCATACGCACACACACACTCGTTCAGAGTCGAGTTACAGTACCTCTGTGTGTGTGTGTGTGTGTGTGTGTGTGTGTGTGTGTGTGTGTGTGTGTGTGTGTGTGTGTGTGTGTGTGTGTGTGTGCTTTCATCCGTTTCAATGATGCAGAAGCCTATATCTCAAAAGATCTCAAACAGGTTCAAACATCCAGGATATCACATCACACGGCCTCATCCTGTCTCTCAGCTGCATCACGCTGCCCATTGATCCCCGCAACGCACCGAAGACCAAAATACCCTCATCAAAGTGACTTCATGACTGTCTCTCTCTCACTCGCAGGCACACGAAAGTCTAAACATCAAACAGCGACGGGTAAAGATCACGCGGGTGCGCGGCGCTTTCATGCAGTGCTGGTGGTATTAACCGGCTCTCAGCCGGAGTCTATAGTGCAACCGGACTCAATCACATCCCTTAGTGGTGGTACAAAGTGCCAGAAATCACTTTGCACTGACCGATTGGTTGGCTTTTCAAGAACTGTCATCCTCTATTAAAACTACATTATCACTGGGGAAGACATTGAACAGAATCAACCAGAGGGCTTCAGCGAGCCGCATGTAAACAACTTCTCCACAGAGGCGCCATGTGGGGACAGACGGCAGAATATCCAGCTTCTAAGAACTCTCCATCACAGCGATTGCAGCCGACACACTAATCGGGCGCGCGCACCTACACATCCTAGTCGGTACTTACATCTCGGAAGCAGGTGGCTGGCTACGGCACAGGAGCGCGTGTCCACACGCTTGCCCCATCGCGCATCCTGCCTCCTCCTCCTTCTCTCGCACCTCCCGGTAAACCGAACAGCTGCTGCTGCCGCGAGTCGCCTCGGATAGCCCTGGCTGGCTGCCTGCCTGCCTGCGCGCGCTGAGGGGCAGTGCACGTGTCGCGGGCACGGAGGAGAGACAGAGAATGATGTGTTTAGTTTGGGCAGTGCAGGGAAGAGTAGAGAAGAGAGATGGGTGTGCTCGCCCCTCTCCTCTCTTCCTCCCTCCCTCTCTCTCTCTCTCTCTCTCTCTATCGTCTCCTGCTTTGACAGTGCGCCGTGTGCGGATTGGTCGGTGTTAGGTTACTGATACTACAGCTTCTGTCCTGTGGCGGAGCGCGAGGACAGACCAGCCAGAATGGAGCGCTCGAGGTAGCGGAGGCTTAAACCGTTACCGAGAGGAAGGCGGAGGAGTAGGCTAAGGGAGACAGACATATGGGGGAAGAGGGAGTGCGGGAACTGTAGAATAGCCTACATAGGGAAAGGGAGAAGGACATTGTCACACCTCTCATTCATACGTAAAGTTCTTTGGAGTCCAATGTTTTGTGTGCGTTTATGTGTGTGTGTGTGTGTGTGTGTGTGTGCGCGCGCGCGTGTGTGTGTGCGCGCGTGTCACATCTGTCCCCTAGGCAGACCTGTGCAGCTGTTTGTGCCAGAGACAGAAAGACAGACAGGCTCTCTTTTGTGTCCAGAGGGACCGGGATTCCTAAAGGGCGTATTAAAACAGGCTTCTACCACGAGCACTACATTATTCCATCTCTCTCCCTGACACTCTCTCCACCTCTATCTCCAGCTCGCTTTCAAACTCTCACCTCAATTCAAAGCTCTTTATTCCAGCTGAGGTGCACCGCCTATTTTACAGACACAGTCACAATCATCCATGATTGGATGGAATAAATAGACTAGGATTATTTGCTAGACTGCTATAGACTACCAGTATTAGTTATGGCTGGCTAGCTAGCTGCTATTAACATCAAGTCTGGCATGTTTTGGTTGTAGCTGATTAGCTTGTATTCTTGCCTGTGTTTTTTTCTCTCAAGTTTTTTTCCATTTTGAGGAACTATGTTGCTTGGCGTAAAAATTATGCTTTGTTTTAAATAATTAATCGCATTTCATGTTGCTGTGCATTTATTTAGTTCGTAATAAGCTCGTCTCCACCACGCTCGTGTGCTTGCACAATCCACCATGTAAGCGCATGCACTGAGAGCGCAGGGGCTACGCGCCAGTTCTCAATCACCAATCAACGCCAGCATAAATCACATTTCCAATAATCTGTGGCTCAGCCGACCACTTGTTTGGAGATTGTGCCATCCTAGTTAATAACTGTAGTACATAAGTCTAGACTGTTACGGCTGTATTTTGCTCTCGTAACCTAGTGTAGTCGCTCTAATCCCATGTCTCCCCTCCTCAGTTTGGACCCTGTGCTCCCTGGATTATCCACGTCTCCCTGTGCCTTCCTGGATCCCAGGACTCTCCTCGTCTCTGTGCTCCCTGGACCTCCTGCCCCCTGTTCTACTGCCTGAGTTGGAGAAAAAACTGAGAAAACGCACACCTGGAAAACTAGGAGAGGTGCTGGAGACGGGGAACAAAAATGATAAGAAAGAAAGACATCGCACACTCTGGTCTAGATGCAAAAAAAACATTTAAAAGGACAATGTTTCGGCCGTAGCCTTCATCACAGTCTTGTTCCAAGCATGGGGAGACGCACCTTATATAGGCTACACCCAAGGGTGACAGAGAACACCTGGTGCTAATCAGCGTGACGTCAGGTCTAATTAGAGCATACACAGGAGGTCTTAGCACTCAACATAGTCATGTTACATACAACACCCAGTGATCATCGTAAACAGCAAGGACAAGTATACAATTATCTCTTATAAGTATCTATATAATCTCTGTAACAGTATGTTACGCCCCCACAAGGTGGCTCAGGGAGGAAGGGCGCAACATAAGGCAACAGATAGCAGGTGAGGGTGCAGCAACACAAAACTCAGAAACTCATAATAAATCAAGAAGGTTTATTAATATAAATGTAATCGGCAACACAGGGATCAAGGAGAACTATCAGTGGCACCAAAGAAAAGACAAAAAGAAATAATAACCCCACCCCCCTTGGCAGGTGCTAAGCACCCCTAAGTACAGTGGGTGGTGCTCACTCTAACCTAGGGTTGTAACAACAGGTAAACCTACGTGATGCTAAGATGTAGACCCCAGGGTATCTTCCTATTCTCACTTGTCCCTGTGTGCAAAAACAAGAGATTTAACAAACATAACACAACTAAAGTAGGCTGACAACTAAGGTAAATGGACAACAAAATACAGAAGCTTCACATGTAACATAACTAAAGGACAAACATCAAACAGAATCAAAACAAACCAGAGCTCTGCCACAGCTCTCCAACTAAACACAAATCAACCTTGCTCTCAAAAGGGAGAGAGAGAACTGAAGGAAAAGGGGACTTTATATAGGGCGTGGGACTGGCTGATTGGAGATATGGAACAGGTGGTGAATGATAATTGGTGAACCAGGCGCGCGCATCTGAGAAGTAGGAGAAGTGAAACAGAAGGGGGAGACAAAAACACCACAAAACAGAACCAAACACAGTAGGCCTACATCCATACAACATACATAAACCACACACGTAACACTCCCCCCCATAAAGAGTCAGCCCATGGCTGACGATACCTCAAACCATCCCAACGAAACCACGATAAACCCCTTCAACACCCACCAACAAGATACCCACGAGAAAGGGCGTCAGCCAAAATATTCTCAGTGCCTTTCTTGTGGCGGATCACCAAATTATAACTCTGAATGATCAGAGACCACCGCATTAATCGCTGGTTGTGGTTGTACATGCGGTGTAGGAACACCAGGGGGTTGTGGTCTGTGAAGACAACCACAGGCTCTACACTAGACCCCACATAGACTTCGAAAAACTGGAGGGCAAGCAGTAAGGCCAAAGTCTCTTGTTCTATAGTAGAGTATCTCATCTGACTACTATTAAACTTCTTAGAGAAGTATCCTACTGGATGGACCAAACCCTCAGCATCCATTTGTGTCAGAACCGCCCCAGCACCCATACAACTCGCGTCAACCTCAATTGAAAAAGGAGTACTAAAATCAGGAGCACTAAGGACTGGTGCACTGCACAATAGGGCTTTACAGCTTTCAAAGGCTGTCTGACACCTATCCGACCAAACAAACGATACCAAGGGACTGATCAGGTCAGTCAGAGGGGCTGCCACTGAGGAAAAGTTCCTACAGAACCCTCTGTAATAACCCGTCATCCCGAGGAAACGGCGTAACTCTCGCCGTGTGGTCGGCACTGGGAAAGATGCTATGGCCTCTACCTTAGCCTCAAGGGGGCGCACTTTGCCACCGCCCACCTGTTTGCCTAGGTAGGTCACAGTTGCTTTTCCAAATTCACATTTAGCTAAATTCAATGTCAGAGATGCATCTGCCAACCGCCGAAACACTGTTGTCAGCGAGCTCACGTGAGCAGACCAATCGGTCGAGTTTACCACCACATCATCAAGATAGGCGGTACAGTTAGGCACATCTCCCAGCACTATATTGACCAGCCGTTGGAATGTTGCCGGAGCGTTTCGCATTCCAAACGCCATGACCGAATACTGTAAAAAACTATCAGGAGTAGCAAAGGCCGATATCTCTGTGGCACGAGGCGAGAGAGGCACCTGCCAATAACCTTTCAAAAGATCCAGTTTAGTGACATAACGGGCTGAACCAATGGTGTCTACGCAATCATCAATGCGTGGCATGGGGAATGAATCAGGAATTGTTACAGCATTTACTTTCCTGTAATCCGTGCAGAAACGGAAAGTGGAATCAGGTTTTGGAACCAGCAGACACGGGGAGCTCCATGGACTTGAACTCTGGTGTGCCAGATGATTCTCCAATAAATATGAGACTTCCTGCCTCATTACTGATCTCTTCACTGCATTCACTCTATAGGGATGTTGCTTAATTGGCCGCGCACCACCCACATCTATGTCATGTTGCAGAACTGTAGTGCGGGTTGGGACATCTCCAAACAGACAAGGAAAAGCATGAATGAGCTCCACCATGTCAACCTCCTGCTCTTTGCTCAAATGTGGCATCAAGGAAGGAAGGTCCAACAACACCTCAGAGTTCGATAATCGAGGAGTTTGTTGCTGGACCGTACGTCCACTCAGACCATCCTCATCACTCACTGTGAGCGTTGAAGAGCTAGGACACACAATAACTGGCACCGCAGCACCCACAGCGGCCACGGAGGGCACACTGTGGCTCTCAGGCTGGATGTCTCCTCTAGGATGGTAACGCTTTAACATGTTAATGTGACATACTCGAGTTTTTCTCCTCCTATCAGGAGTCCGGACAACATAGTCCGTTTCATTCAACCTCCTCTCGATGGAGTAAGGACCAGAAAAACGAGCAGACATAGAAGAACCAGGGACAGGCAGTAAAACTAAAACCAAGTCATCCGACTGGAAAGAACGCTGAAGTGCATGTTTATCAAACTGCCGTTTCATAGAGCTCTGAGCAGCAGAGAGACTCTCCTTAGCGACACTCCAAGCCTCATGCAGCCGCTCTTTAAACCTGCTCACATAGGACAACACATTTCGCTGCATGTGTGGAGTCTCTCCCATAAGCTGATCTTTTAGCACTTTCAAAGGGCCTCTTACTGTATGCCCAAACACCAGCTCAGCTGGGCTAAAACCCAGTGATTCTTGGACCGTTTCTCGAACTGCGAATAGAGCTAGCGGAACGCCCTCGTCCCAGTCTCTACCGCTCTCCATGCAGTACTTGCGCAAAACAGACTTGAAAGTCTGATGCCACCTTTCGAGAGCCCCCTGAGACTCCGGGTGGTAGGCACTTGAGATTCTGTGAGAGATAGACAGCGATGTTAACACCTGTTTGAATATACCTGAAAGGAAATTAGTACCTTGATCGGTTTGTACTATCTTAGGGAGTCCGAATGTGGAAAAGAACTTGATCAGGGCTCTTACCACAGACTGAGAAGTTATTTTCCTTAGAGGGATAGCCTCAGGGTACCGTGTAGCTACACACATCATCGTTAACAGGAACTGGTTACCTGATTTTGTCTTAGGCAGAGGACCAACACAATCCACAAGTACATGTTCAAACGGCTCCCCCATAGCCGGGATCGGGTGAAGAGGGGCAGGTTTAATAACCTGATTGGGCTTCCCCGTGACTTGACATGCATGACACGTCCGACAGAAACTGGCTACATCTCTCTTTAACCCAGGCCAGAAGAAATGTTTTAAAACTCGGTCATAGGTTTTTGTGATCCCTAGATGTCCCGACCAGAGATGATCATGAGCCAGAGATAAAACAGACTGCCGATATGGGGTAGGCACGACAATCTGAACTACATAACTCCACTCATTCTCAAAATCAATGCGGGATTTCCACCTCCGCATCAGGAGGCCATCTTCCACAAAATAAGCTACTTTCTTGTTTCTAGCCATTTCTGGAGCAAGAGCAGCAGCAAAACATCTGGCTAGACTAGAATCCTCATTCTGAGCAACAATAAGACTACTACGAGTCATGGGACGTTGAGTTGTCTCAGAGATAAGCTTATCACACTGAAGTAGCTGGTCACTCGTCTCATCAGTAGGCTGCATAGACCCAGGTGGGGAAGCAGGTGTATCAGACAACTCAGTCGCGAACATGGTCTCTGACAGGTCCACTACCTCACCCAAACTACGTGCTTGAGCACGGGTGACTGCACAAACTGAAAACACTTCAGGGAACTTCTGAGCCAATACGTCAGGCAACAAAATCTCAGGGCGTTCTAAAACCTCTAAAACCGGCATAACTCCACCACCAGCGATGTCATTCCCTAATAGAAAAGTAACACCTCTCACAGGTAAAGACGGGCACACGCCCACTTTAAACACTCCCTTGGCTAAACCGCAGCTTAAATGGATCTGATGGAGAGGCACAGACACGAAACCCATCTCGATGCCTTGCACCAAAACACGGGAGCCACTTGACGATTCATCAGAAAAAGGTAACACGTCTGACAATATAAAAGACTGTGCTGCTCCTGTATCTCTTAGTATGCGTACAGGACACTGGTCCGACTCACTGCCACTGAGAGAAACCAGGCCATCCAACATAAATGGTGCATAACAGGGTTCTAGAGTGTTACACACCTCCGGGGCCATTGACACTGGAGTCGTCAATGTCTGGACTAAACCAACCTCTTTTGGTCGCTTAGTTGTCTGTGACAGCTTGCGTTTTAACATCACACAGTCATTCTTAATGTGCCCCATTTGATGGCAGTAATAGCACTCCCGTTCCTCATTGGAGCGTGGAGCCAATGGGCGGGGCGGACTAGACTGTGTTTTAGCGGGAGCCAGAGCAGAGTAGGTAAAAATCTTACTCTCATTTCGGGGTGCACCAAAGGTCTGCTTGTGGGTTAGTATGAACTCATCAGCAAGCACAGCAGCCTGGGCTATCGTCCCAACCTTTTGTTCATTTACATAAGTGGCCAAACGGTCAGACAGACTATTCTTAAACTCTTCGAGTAGTATCAACTCCGACAGAGAATTAAAATCATTCACGTTACATGCTTTACACCATCGATGAAAAAGACTCTCTTTCTCACGGGCGAATTCCACAAAAGTTCTGCCCGGCAACTTTTTGTAAGCACGGAACTTCTGTCTATATGCCTCTGGCACTAGTTCATAGGCTCGAAGCACAGCTGTTTTAATAGTCTCATAAGACAAGCTATCTTCTAGAGAGAGAGCAGATAAAATCTCCTGGGCCTTCCCAGTCAACTTACTCTGGAGCATTATAGCCCAGACGTCTGCAGGCCATTTCAAAGCGGTAGCAACACGCTCAAAAGCGCTAAAGTAAGAGTCTACCTCGGCCTCACGAAACTGAGGTACTACAGCTATATTTCTGCTTACGTCAAAACCTCTCACCACCGTGGAGGAACCAGCTCCAAAAGTAGCCTGACCAGAATGTGGAGCAGGACTCGCAACTTTAGCAGCCTCTAATTCTAGTTGCTTTATTTTAACCACGTTCTCCAGCTCTAACACCATTCTGCGGTTCTCCATGTCCAGCTCCATTTTACGAATAGCCAACCGATGACTGTATTCAGCATCTCTCTCCTTCTCCTGAGCCTCGATCTGTAACCGAGCTAAACGTAACCTATGCCGGGCGTTATCACTACCAGCTCCACTACCCATGGAAAGTGGAGTAAATTTGGGCACAGTACGAGGAGGCTTAAACTCCAGATTAGAGGCCCCATCCGTAACGGACTCAACCTCAGCCACCTCTTCCTCCTGCGTGTCTACTCCTAGGGGAGTAGAGGAAGGGGGCGGAACATCAGACGCACCTCCGCCCGTACTAAGCACCTTACTGTCCACTAATAGACAAACCACAGCGTCCTTCAGCTCAGGCTTCACCAAACCTTTTGAAAGGGCGACTCCAAAATGTGCCGCAATGGCATGCAGATCCTCCTTCCTACACTGATCAAGCTGCTCCACCGAAGGAGCGCTAAGAAACTCCTCCAGGTCAAAAATTGCCATTAGGACTGATGGTCAACCACAGGCCACACAAGCCTCCAAACACAGCACAACCAACTTAACCAAACTAAACCAAAAAACAGCCTACTTGACGACGTGTTCACTGCACACCAACACTCACAGCTCTGTTGCACTTAAGGATCAAAGATCCCGGACGAGCCCCCATTTTATGTTACGCCCCCACAAGGTGGCTCAGGGAGGAAGGGCGCAACATAAGGCAACAGATAGCAGGTGAGGGTGCAGCAACACAAAACTCAGAAACTCATAATAAATCAAGAAGGTTTATTAATATAAATGTAATCGGCAACACAGGGATCAAGGAGAACTATCAGTGGCACCAAAGAAAAGACAAAAAGAAATAATAACCCCACCCCCCTTGGCAGGTGCTAAGCACCCCTAAGTACAGTGGGTGGTGCTCACTCTAACCTAGGGTTGTAACAACAGGTAAACCTACGTGATGCTAAGATGTAGACCCCAGGGTATCTTCCTATTCTCACTTGTCCCTGTGTGCAAAAACAAGAGATTTAACAAACATAACACAACTAAAGTAGGCTGACAACTAAGGTAAATGGACAACAAAATACAGAAGCTTCACATGTAACATAACTAAAGGACAAACATCAAACAGAATCAAAACAAACCAGAGCTCTGCCACAGCTCTCCAACTAAACACAAATCAACCTTGCTCTCAAAAGGGAGAGAGAGAACTGAAGGAAAAGGGGACTTTATATAGGGCGTGGGACTGGCTGATTGGAGATATGGAACAGGTGGTGAATGATAATTGGTGAACCAGGCGCGCGCATCTGAGAAGTAGGAGAAGTGAAACAGAAGGGGGAGACAAAAACACCACAAAACAGAACCAAACACAGTAGGCCTACATCCATACAACATACATAAACCACACACGTAACACAGTACATTACAATCGGTCTGTATTCTCAATAACTAGAGACAGAATGTAGGGAGTAGGAACAGATGTAATGGAATTACTGATCTAGTAAAAAGGATTTACCAAGATTCGCTCAAGAGGTTAAGTCTGGTTTATTGTGAAAACATACGAGCGCAAGGACTTTCTGAACAACACAACAAGAGTGGTTTATCCAGACAAGTGCCGGCCCTGGGTTTTGCCGCGCCTTATATGCAATCAAAACACAGGTACAGTGCTTCCAGGATGTGATTGGCTACTCCATTGTACGTCATATGAAATGGCAGGCGTGGCCAAGAGTACAGACATGTGACATGAGAAAAAGGCGGAAATTGGGGACAAAGGATGACAAAGGATGGTTATTCTGTTGTAGACAGATTCAAAGTGTATGGCCTCCTGGAGGCCATTTTGTATGTTAGCACAGCTATGTGAATATTTGGGGGAGGTGATGAATTACAAAAGGAGAGAGAGAACAAAGGTTTAAGGTGTTTGGATGTAAATTCCACAACAATCCCCCATTTGTGCCTGAACAGGTACACAAATATAAAATATAAAATCCAAACACAAAGTGTAAACATTCAGCTATGCTATACATGTGGAAAGGAAATAATCTCTCCACTAGGTGGAGCAAAAAAAATTTAAAAAAATTATTTTGTCAAATATTTAACAAAAAAAATAGATTATTTTCTTTCCACGTGCAAAATCACACACCAAAACCCCTTGTTTCAGAAATATGACAGGAAACAAGGTAAAAAAGATGACATGATTATATACTATTTATAGTCTAAAAGTGGACAACCATTCACCAAAAACCTTGATTTAAAGTTTTGAAACAAGGTAAAAAGATGAATGGTTACCAGTGTAAGAAGGGCAAAAAACCTCTTGGTCAATTTAGAGGAAAAACCCAAACTTATTTATCAACTCATGTTTCAACCATTGTAACTCTTGTAAACAAATATGATATTTTTTCAAGATAATTTCAAAGTTCATTCACTCTTGTTGTGAATAATCGCATGTAATTTCTTCTGGATCATAGCTTCCATGTTTGCGTCGCTGAATGTTTAATGTAGGTTCCAGTGTGTGCGGTTAGAGGTGCAGTCATTGCTGTTGAGATTGTCCACGTTGTCATACAACAACCACGAGAAGGAGGTGACCGGCAAGGTCAGTCTCCGATTGCTCATCAGAGGAGAGGACAGTGTGGCGGTGACCGTCAAGGTCACTCTCCGATTGCTCATCAGAGGAGAGGACAGTGTGGCAGTGACCGCTTTGCCCTTGAGATCTCTGGTTCGGCTGCATGGACCGTCCTCTCAGCTACTTTTGACAGCTATTCCACACAGGCCAGAATGCCCTGGTCCTGATTGTTCCATCTTTGACGGGTAGGTTCACCCCGCAACTTCTCTCTGACGGGTAGGTTCACCCCGCTACATCTCTCTGACGGGTAGGTTCACCCCGCTACATCTACTTCTCTTCCATGTTTTCTGGCCTGTTCTCAGGCTGCTCATCTGCTCCTTGGTTTGGGACGCAACGGCGTCGAAGTTCTCTCAGCTACACTGGCAGCCGTCTGCGTGGTGAGTTGAATCTGGTACGGCACCAGGTCGCGGATCAGGACCCAACGGCCTGGTTGGAGATGATAAGAAGAAGCCCTCTCTGGCGTCCGGAATGGTCACCTTTCCTTAGTGGGGACTTCATACGGGGAGCAGGTCGGCATTGTCTTTGAGAGACATGGGAGGAGAGACCTGTGAATCCACAGATGAGAGAGACAACAGAGACAAAACAGAAGAGCAAAAGGAGAGTCCTCTGGTCTGGTCTCCCTGTTCCCCTCTTTGAGTCCTCTGGTCTGGTCTCCCTGTTCCCCTCTTTGGTCAGGTACGGTTATCAGCAGTCTGTTGAAGATACTCAGAAACATGGTTAAGTGCAAGCCACATTCTATCATCCCCTCTTCCTGGCAGGAGATGATCCTGCTTTGGGGAAGAATTTTGTTATTCAGTCAGGAAAACTTAAACAGGGTGTCTGTTCAAGTGTCATTAGAGCCAGTCGGGCTCGTCAGTCTATGTAGTTTGTCAGTGGGGATCTAGCTTTTGTCCATTTCCCGAATCGGACAGTAGCAGGGATCTAGGCTCGGCAGTAGCCTACAGTGACATCAGGGGCAGTGTAAGAATTACTTTAACACGCCCAGTCCCCAGTCATGATCAAGGCAATTGGATTTTGCTCTTAGATTTTCTCTCGCGATTTTATGAAAATAAAAATAAAAAGATTCTTGTCTCAACAAAACAACACCCCCCTAAGGGTGAAAACAAATTCCCTGAAGTCAGGATAAAACAGAGATGGGGGAAAAAAATGCATCACTCAAATAAAATAACACTAAAATGAACTTGCTTCATCTACAATTAACAAACCATCAATCAATCAATCAAAGCTTTATTTGTATAGCTAATTATTAAATATTGTATATCTAAAACTTCCCTCTTTTGCATTTGAGGACAGAGTATTGGGCCAATTAGGACAAAATGGTCTCTTCCCTATGTCATACTTATCTGTCGTTCACGGTGAGTCGGTGACATGGCGTTGGCCCTGCATCCCACGAACCACAGGTCGCCCATCTGTAGGGAAGCAGGCCAGTAACCTCCATCTCCACCTCCGGTCCTGTGCCTGTCTCCTGGTTCGGCATTCACCCATCACTCCCGGAATGACAGTTGTCTGTAAAAACACTCAGAAAAACACTCAGGCCCGATGAATGTGCCTCAAACTATAAACATGAGATATTTAACATAACCATTTAAAAATATATAATTGGGTTAGGAGATGCTGCATGCAGATTAAGACACTGACAAACATTATTTATCCTCCCACCATCATGCACAAACCTTACGTCCTCAGCTACATCTGTCTTCTCCTGTTTATTTACCTTAAAAAAAAAAGGCTCTATCTTGGCTAGTTAAAATCTCCCTTGTGGGTTGTTCAAGGGAACTCCAGCAGGTGGCGCTCGACCCCAAATCTGAGGCTCTTCCTTTTCATTCAGCTTGCGGTAACTGTGACACCGTTCAATCCAGTGGCCATACTGACCACAATGGAAGCATGAATCGTCTCTATCTTCACTTCGATTATACCTTTTTCCTCGCCTAACCCTAACAGAACGCTTCCTATTGTTTCTCTGTCGCCACTCTGGTCGTTGTTCGTTCCACCTCGCACCAGCAGTTTGATTGTCCAGCTGTCATAACTGAGCAGCTTGCAATCTGGCTGCACCTAGCTTCATTTCTTTCAACTCCCTCTTTTCAATGTGATCACGAAGACGCTCCGCATAGCGGAAATGGTCAACAACTTCTTCGAGAGAAGTCGATTCCCAGGTGTGGCACATCAACCTAACTTGGTCGGACAAAGAGGAGAGAGAGTTATTCATCAATTGTTGTTTCAAAATCTTTTTATAATCGGCGTTCGCTTTGTCCATGCCACTGTGTGCGGCGAAAACTGATTCTAGCCGTTCCCAAAATTTCTCGAACTGTTCATCAGAATTTTGTTTGCAATATGTGATACGGTCCCAGTCCATCTTTTTAGGGAATCGAGTTTTGACTCTGTTCAACAGCGCAGCGTTTTGGCCATTAAAATCGGCATGAGAAAAAGGCAACGCTATGTCAAACGGATCTTTCACATCCACCCATTTTAACCCAAGGCATTGTCTCATGATCATGGCGATTTCCTCTGCGTGAGGCTCATACATTCGAACTAAACTGTTAAAAAGATTTTCAAACTCGTCAATGTCTTTGGTCGGATCGGGCAAGGTTTTAGCTACATCACGCAGTTCATCAGAGCGCCACGGTCTATAAACCATAATCTCTGGAGTCCAGGCCGCGTAACCAGCTGCATCATTTATTTGTGAAGGGCGAGGAACAGGATTTGGGCAGCGTATCAGTGGCGCTTGTATTTGCGGTCCCTCCAGACTATCTCTAGCCATTTGCAGTTGTTCCAAATTAAACTTAGCCTCAGATATAGCTCTAGCCAATTCTTCCTTCCTGACCTGTTCTTGTTCGGTGTAATACTTCGTAGAAAGGGGCGCGCTTAACTCGTATTGTAGAGGGGAGAGAGAAGGGACGTGGCTAATGGCGGGAGCATGAAAAGGGGGAAGAACAGCCTGGTTGGGTGGTGTGAGCATGGGGCAACGAGTCGAGGGGGACAGATTTAATTTTAAATCAGAGTTATTCTGCTGGGGGAATGGCGGAGAGACCGTCTGCTGAACCTCCTTATCTTTCCTTCCTGACCTAAAAAACCCCTCTCGTGTTACTCTCTCCCAAATCTTAAAAGCAGACCAGTCTATAGAATTAACAGGCTTTTCCCTTAACCTAGACATCTCAAACACCTCTAGCTGAGCCCGAATCTTAGCTAAAATGTAACACTAAGTCTCAGATGGGGATGTAAGAAATCGAAAATGCTTTAGCACATAACGAAATCTGCCAACAAACGCTCGCAGAATAATGCTTCAGCGCACGATATCAAGCAGCAAGATAGCAGTAGAATCCCTATTGAACACTATGCAGCCTAAAACCCCAAAACAGCAATGAAAGGAAACCTTATAGTTAACTCACGGCGGGAAATAATACAATTACGAAAGAAACAAAGACACATTAAACCGCTAATTAACTCACCCAGCAACTGGTCCTTTGTTCTCCCTCTGGCTCGATGGCGGATCACCGGGAGAGCGGAGTAGTAGTTGTTGTTTCCTTTGTCTCCCAGACAACCAGCTAGCCTACTGGAAATCTAGCAGTTACGATTTAACAGTGTACAAAATGCGAACAATACCTACCTGGATAATAGGCGCGCTCAACAAACAATACAAGGCAAGAGCCGATGCTCAAAAATGCAATAAAAAATCCCACTGAGCCGGCGAAATAGCGCTAGACAAACACAAAGACAACACAACCCCGTTCGGGGACAAAAACAGACACTCAGGAGATTAGCTGGTTATCGCACTCAGTGCGAACTTCAACCCATTTGGAAATCGCACTCACTGCGAACTTCAACCCGGTGGGAACCAATGCGAATAGGCGCAAAGAGAGAAGATTTTCCAGAGCTCGCTACTGCTCCGCACGTCTGGCTTCCTTCGTTGTCCACTCCAGGCGAACCTCACAGCAGCCGATCCCGTCCCGAGTCGCCAAATTGTAATGGAATTACTGATCTAGTAAAAAGGATTTACCAAGATTCGCTCAAGAGGTTAAGTCTGGTTTATTGTGAAAACATACGAGCGCAAGGACTTTCTGAACAACACAACAAGAGTGGTTTATCCAGACAAGTGCCGGCTCTGGGTTTTGCCGCACCTTATATGCAATCAAAACACAGGTACGGTGCTTCCAGGATGTGATTGGCTACTCCATTGTACGTCATATGAAATGGCAGGCGTGGCCAAGAGTAAAGACATGTGACATGAGAAAAAGGCGGCAATTGGGGACAAAGGATGACAAAGGATGGTTATTCTGTTGTAGACAGATTCAAAGTGTATGGCCTCCTGGAGGCCATTTTACTATGTTAGCACAGCTATGTGAATATTTGGGGGAGGTGATGAATTACAAAAGGAGAGAGAGAACAAAGGTTTAAGGTGTTTGGATGTAAATTCCACAACACAGACATTTAGCCTACTGCAGATAGTAAATAAGAGATACATGCGGCAAGCTGTATCTATACACACAATATATACAATATATACATATCAAGGGTGAAACCCAAGTGGATCTGAACATCAGACCAAAGGGCCATCATCAGAGTCAGGGTGCAGGCGGTCAAGTGCAGTCGTCAGCCGACGACCATTAGCAACTCTGCAGGACTTTTCCCCGTCGTTGAGTTCGGTGTGGATTGTTGCACCAATAGGAACCGGGCTAAGCGAGTCTGCCACTCCCCAGCAGCTATCCTCCAGAGAGCATCCTTTGTGGTTTGTACCATCCTTTCTGCCTGTCCATTTGAAGAGGGATGGTATGGGGCTGTCGTCACATGTCGTATTCTGTTCCTTTGTGCAAAGGCCCTGAATTCTGCTGATGTGAAGGCTGTGCCGTTGTCTGACACCAGGATATCTGGGATCCAATGAGTTGCAAAGAGCAGTCGCAGAGTGTTAATCACAGCACTGGATGACATAGACGGCATGACAGACACCTCTAGCCATTTTGAATGGGAATCCACTACTATCAGAAAAACCTTCCCTTGGAACGGTCCGGCAAAATTGATGTGGAGTCTTGACCACTTCCGGGAGGTCCACTCCCATGGGTGCAGAGGAGCCCTGGGAGGACTGTGACGAGTCAGCTGGCAGCTCCTCCACCTCCTTATCCATTCCTGGCCACCAGACATAGCTCCTCGCCAGTGCCTTCATGTGTACAATTCCTTGATGAGCATCATGAAGCATTTTCAGCACCTCTGCTCTTGCCGCTAGGAGCACCACCACACGGCTTCCCCATAACACACAGTTCTTGTGTGTTGACAGCTCATCACGTCTCTGGACGAATGGCCTGTAGCGCTCCTCCTGAACTTCAGCTGGCCAGCCATGCAGGAACCAGTGTAGGACACGTGACAACACAGGATCCTTCAGCGTAAGGCCGCCAATCTGCTGGGCATGGAGTGGGGCCACAGAAACTTCTTCAAGTGAGGTAGCGCAAAGGACTCCTGCAAATCACTAAAAGACCTAATAGTACCCCCATCATACAAGTCTGCCAGTACCCTAACTCCTCTGTCCACCCACACCCTCCATATAACTGGCGATTTTCCTTTACATAACTTGGGGTTTAACCATATAGATGCTGAGAGATGGCGGTGCGAGTCAAATTTACACATAGCAGCACATCTCTTCCACAACCACTGCATGTGAGTTAGAAATGTTTGAGTCTGCTCATCTACTGTCAGCTTAGCTGTGACAAAGTGAATAGGGTGAAGAGGTCTACATAGAGAGCTCTCAATAGTATACCAGGGAGGAGCACGTTCTGGGGGGACAACATATGTTTTATTATATTACGGGGGGTCGGGGGGAGACAGGGATGACTCGGGGGAAAATGCCAGTGTAGCTGGTGCAGGGCGGGGTGGATGGCTGGGGCATTGGGGGCAACTGGAGGGGGTAGGGCCTACTGATGGGGTCCATCTGCAGAGAGAGAAAGGGAGGGATGAAAAGAGAAAAAGGGTTAGGGGCCAGGTAAATGGACTGCACTTATATAGCACTTTTCCACCTTAGCGGCACTCAAAGCGC
Organism: Borostomias antarcticus; assembly: GCF_949987555.1. Lineage (NCBI taxonomy): Eukaryota > Metazoa > Chordata > Actinopteri > Stomiiformes > Stomiidae > Borostomias > Borostomias antarcticus. Next base: position 41,238,521 of record NC_140234.1, on the reverse strand, counting down.
TTTACAATGGCCTCTCATTCACCCATTCACACACACACTCACACACCAATGGCGGGAGCTGCCATGCAAGGTGCTAACCTGCTCATTGGGAGCAATTTGGGGTTAGGTGTCTTGCTCAAGGACACTTCGACATGTGGACAGTCGGAGCTGGGATTCGAACCACTGACCCTTCGATCATTGAACGACCCACTCTACCAACTGAGCTACAGCCGCCCAGGAAAGAAATTGCCGACTCAAAAGTAGAATTTGTTTTTTTTTTTTTGTTTTTTTTTTTTTTTTTAAAGTGAACACATCAGCAAGATGCATGAAGAGTAGTCACCAAACAGATGTACTTACCCAGAGGAGGTCTTTGTGCTTGTGAGGAGAGTTCAAGTGGATTCACACTTCCTCAGCAAGACATCTCCACAACACCTGGCGGTTTGGGGGCATCAGTGGGCAGACCTTTTTGGTTATGTCTTCTTTCTTGTCTTTCTCAATCCCCTTATTTCCAGATCGTAGAGGTTCTGGGAAGTCAAGACTCATCTTCTTCTTCAGGAAATCCAGTGGCGTGAACTCCTCCTGATCATGACTGAGTTTTACCCACGTCTCTCTGGAACCCCTTCGGAACTGGATTTCTGCCATCTCCGCCAGGTGTGGGGTCGTTTTCAGCTTTGTTATGGTGTGTCCCGCTCGCCATCCCAGGATTTCTTTACTCTCCAACTCCACCACATCCACCTTCCCAGAGTAAGAGGAAGCGACGACAGACTTGAAATCTTCAAAGTCCAGGACCACACCCCCTGGCTGCCTCTTCATCTGCTGTTCTACCCCATGGTGAAAGCTGTCAGCGCTCATAAATGTGTGCCCTGGTTCAAAGTATTTCAGGGTCACATCATTTATGCCGGTTGTTGCATCATTGACAACAGCGACCAGCGTTGTCAACAGGCACCAGTTTTTATTTTGTGCCGTGCAGTTGTCCATCCACAAAATGATGTGAGGGACATCCCGCTCCTTCCTCAGTGCACTGACACAGGCCGACACCACCTCCTATGCCTCCCAGCGATCCCCTCATGCCAAATGAGATATATTTTTCCTCTTTGATCCAGACTTTTTGCCAACTGTGGCAAAGGGCTCATGGAAGACCATGATCCGCCTTGTGAACACGGCCGTCTTCACTCCAGGCATGCGAGGGAGCATAATCACTTTTTGAAGGTCTACACTTTGAATCGAGGTGTCGTCTGTAGGCTCCCTCGCTGCATCCGCCGTGTAGTGGTGCCTAGACTGCTCCGGTCGTTCCACGTGGTCCTCCCACTTTGTGCAGATGGGGCAGTCTGGAACGGGACCTTCTTGATTGTGGTTGGCATGGTTTTCTGCCTTTACGTGGGAGTCATGCAGCAGGCAGTGCTCGCACTGCTCCTCTCCCAACTTTGTGAAACTGATCTTCTTGAGCTTCACCTCCTTTCTGTAGGTCTGGTAAGAACACTTCATGTTGTGCTTTTCTATAAAGTCACTGTACATCAGTTACACCGTCACATCGCTTGGGAGGTACCTGCGCAGGGGTGCGTGTTCTCGTCTGTAATGGCTGATTGTGGGGTTGAAAGATTCAATATGTTAATGGATTGGGACCATATTTATTTTATTCTTGGGCTCATGCTTGCCTCTTCGTTCTTTGGGGGGTGTCAGGCTTGAGGGGGTGCTGTTGCCAATTACAGTTTGTATCAGTCGGTCATTTTTGGGGTGGTATCCAAGTGCTGTCACGAAATACGTTTTACACACATCTTGTGCTTGGCCAATGTCATTGTTGAGGTGGTATGTCAGTGACTTCCCTCGTCTGGTGGGACCTGCTGTTGTTGCCCTCTGTTTTCCGCTGTGAGACTGAGTGGAAAATGAACGCCCTTTTCTCCATGTAGTCCATTTTACACACAAGACTGGAACACTTCCTTCCTCCGATCTTCAGATATCTTACTGCTGCACTTTGTCCTACACATTGGCCTACATGGCTTTCCCATCCTTGGCATTTTCCCGGTTACATATCGGTTTTCCTCCTCTCCGACATCAGGGGTGTGGTTACAAGTGTCAGTGTGATTTGTGGCGGCATCACCATAATCGTCATCATCATCTTCATCAGGGCCAGACACATAGTAGTTGTCATCATCCTCCTCCTCATTCTCCATCTCATAATCTTCTAACTCAGTTAGTGACTGGTCACTCATCATCTTCATCAGGGCCAGGCACATAGTTCTTGTCATCCTCCTCCTCAGTCTCTCATCCACATTATGATATTCATACTCTGCCTGCAGTATTGCGAATAACTCCTCCAGGCTTTGTGGTTGACCTGCTGGAACTGCTGCTTTTTTGTTTTCCACAGGAGTACTTTGTACTGCAAGAAATTAAAAACCGACTGTAATGACGTGTAGTTACAATGCATCAAATGCTTTAAACTTGTCAAACACTTAATTTATCATGATATGTGCATATACTGTATTGGCATATAATCATAAGTGTCATATCATAAGCAAAGTATCAAATCATGAGCATATCATTATTACATACTAAATTACATTGTTAATAGAAACAACTATGTATGTATGCATGTATTCATGCATTCATTCATGCATGTATTTATTTATTTATCTGCTCATTTAGGCTATTTATTTCACAGTCATAAAATCTCATAAGTGATTAATGATTGGACATTGGACTGTGATTCTATCTGCTCCCAGCAGGCTGTGCTTTCTAGAAACGTAGGGGGTACTTATTTACGTTTGTTGCAAATAATCAAGAGAGAGAGACCGAGCGTGCGTGAGCCAGCAAAGCGAGTCTCATCAGCACTGTGGACAGCACCTCGGGCAGCTGTCTCACCAACCTAAACTAGCTAGTGAACTTTTGGAGTTTTATTACAGATGCATGATGCACAGAGGAACAGGTCCCAATCAAGAAAACACAAATTCCATTATTGGGAGAGGACTAAAAGTTTCCAGTGTCATTTGATTTACCAGCTCGGTCGGTCGCATTTGACTGACGTCAGCAGAAGTCTTTCGAGCTACGAGCGCCAAACTTGATAAAAAATAGAATATTATACTTGATTATAATATTTAATTCCAGTGGTTCGTGACAACAATGCTAATGACCATGGTTGTTAGATTTATTAGCTAACATTACTTACCATATATACGTTATACGTATATATCATGTGACAGTTTAACTTAGGCTTCACGTATGCTAGCGTATTTGAGATATATTGAATACTTTTTATATATTGTGGGTTGTCTATTGAGATAACAGATATTGGAAATTACGAGGGACAATATAAACTTATGGAACATGTTATCAGAAAACACAAACACCCACTACAGCCTCCGTAGTAAATCAATGAAAATAGGGTATTTTTAGCATTAGGTCTTCCGGTACCTTACCACTCGATAGGGGCGCTGTCTGATATTAGATCACATTTTGACAAGAGATTATTTCCGCTCAGCGGGGTCTATATTTGGGCTGTATTTCAAACCGAAGGGCTCATGCCTAAGCCCTACACCCTACGGAGTGTCTTCCCTTCGTAGTGAGCACTGTTAGTGCATAGTAGAGTGTCAAAATAACGCTAGTTTGGAATGCCCTTCAAAGTCATTTTCAGGGATGTTGCATGTGTCAACAGCCTGTCAAAAGCTATATGGCTAACCATAACCATTGTTAATGAATACTGTAAATCATATCTTAACAGAAGCTAAGCTTTCAGAGTGGGAAAGTGATGTGTCCTGATCCCAAACTATTGTAATCCCAAAACAGCAGGGTCATCAGAGAATTTCACGAAGTAAATTAATGTGCTTCACCTGTTTAAGCAGCTGAGTTTGACACAGCTGTAGGCGATTGGCTATTGCTAGTTTTGCATTCGATTCCCGATGTCCCATTCATATCTCAGCCAAACACAATGTTACGATAATTACTATCTATTTTGCTGCGAGTTTGAGTTCGTCTCCGTTCCTGCGCGAGAAACAGATTTTATGGAAGCTGCTGTCGTGAGCTAACTGGCTATCATGGTCTTAATGTGCTGCTTCACAGCCTGCTAGCATACAGCACTAAGGTTGACAAAACCACACTTGCACATCATTAGAATTCCAACCATTTATATGCGATTTAACATTCAACTAAACATGGAACCTGAATACTACCTGATATTTCAACCTGCTCCCATCAGTGACCGGGTTGTTACATGATTTTGGGCGCATCTGCTTGCTTGCGTCCATGAATATCCGACGCAATGACGTTTCAGTGTTTGAAAACTCTTAAATCATTCCCTACAGTGTATGTAGTTCACTATGGGTAACACTACAGTACAATACATTTAGCTACATTTCAATCGATCGCGTCTACAAACCATCTCTGCTATGCTTCCTTAAAAGTGACAGCAAAAAAGAGAAAGTGTTTTGCTACATTAACTCTTCTTCAAATTCTTGTCGAGGGGCAAAATCTCCTAAGTCCCAGTAGCAGCTTAAATAATGTGTTGCCTTCGTCTTGCTTATTGACTATGTCAGCTACACAATATACAATAGCCTATAGGGGTAGGGTGGCGGGACTTACACCAACAGGGCCCGTTAAGCGGGCCGGCGGGCTAAGCGCTTTTCTCCTCAGTTGGCTCCTTGTACTGCCTTCACATAACACAATACATCATGGGTAGAGTGGGCGGAGGGAGTGAGACACAATAGAATTGGGGGAGGGGGTGATGCTCCACCCAATCAAAGTTACTCTTTCTTAGTAGAGAGCTTGAAACTAGGAGGAGGACCTCAGGGTACTAGACATTGCAAGAACTTGAATCAGTTCAGGGGCCTCATTTATCATTGAGGTACGCCTTCTTTTACACGGTCTTTTCCGCGATTTCAGGCGTACGCCCTCTCCCCCCTCCCCCCCACAGCGCGATCTATCAAGCAAAAAGGGCGGATATTTAGTCGCCTTTCTACGCGCTTTTGTAGGACACCTCTCAACTTGGCGTACCGATTTAGACGGGTTTTTTCACCCTTTTTGAACACAGGGGGAACTGGCGACGCAGGTGGTGCGTCGGTGAATTACAATGTTTGATGGAGAGAAGAAGAGCGAGAGTTTATGAATGCACAATCATGTAGGCTAATAGCCCAATTCAGCACAAACATATATCGCAATGCTAGATCGTGTCCTCTAACCGGCTCATTAATGGTCCGATATGGATTTGTTCCCCAAACTTAACCTATGCGCACACCTAATGCAGGCACTCCATCAAACAGCAATAATTGACCAATTAGATTGTCATTAATATGTGATCATGTGGACCTGTTTGCTGTTTGGTAAGCATATAAATGACAGTCCTCCTGTGCGTAATGCGAGCCTAAATGAATCTGGTGCTACTCTGCCTACTGGCCGAGATAGAACTCCAAAGAGGTGACGGCGATGGCGACTGCACCCACATATTGATAAGGCCACCATCAGTGAATGAATACGTCTATGTGAATCGCAAAAATGTGCACACTATAAATACCCAAATCATATGTGACGCCGACATGCTCATCACAAGTGTAGTGGCACGGTGGCCTGGCTCCACATATGACTCATTCATCCTGGCGCACAGCAGGGTAGGGGCTAGACTGGAGGCAGGCACCCAGCCACTGCTCCTTGGTTGGGGGTTCCACCTTATACCAAGCCCTCATTATTGTCTTTTTACTAGCAACCAATAGTACTTTCACTAGGTATCTGTCCCCTCCTTGTGCATCATCCTGTGTTATGTTTGCCAAGATATATATGTGACAGCGGCTGGTGATTTGGTCCGCAACTCGGCAAACCCCGAAATGCGCTAGGGGGCAAAATAACTAAAAAAACTTTTTTTTTTGTTTTTTGTTTTTTTGTGTATTACCAAAGTTGAAGTTGTGAAGAACCTACTTACTATAACATACAACAGTTTTAGGTTCACGAAATACGTTTAATTAGTCTGCAAACTAAGCTCGTTTTTAGCTGATTTCGAGCTGGGCTTGGGGGCGGGCAGATCGATTAGCATGATTTGTTTTCATTGGCTATTGCTTCCGGGTTCTCCGCCCCCACCCTTCCCCAACACGCCGGCTGTTTACATTCAGTCCCAAGTTAAACCATGGATGCTACAGCTTTTGCTAAAGAGAAGACGGGGATGGCATCCAGGACATGGAAAGAGTTTTAAGAGCAGCTAAAACTCCAGCAGAGCAGGACTCGTTCGTACACGGAGTTTTATTCTTGATGACCTGTGATACAGAGATGACTGTAACAGCAAAGCAAGTTGCTACCAAGCGACGAACGACGTACCAGATTCACACCACCGCCAAGCATTCTGCTTTGCTTTGGGGTAAGCTGATCTTTATACTATCTGTGCTGTTTACATTACATTAACGTTAGTCGTTTAGCAGTAGCTCCTTTCTAAACAAGTGACTAAGTCTAGCTAGCATAACAAACTAACAAAGGCTAGCTAGCTAACGTTAGCTAACATGCTAGTTAGCTGAGCTAGCCCTTTGTTCCTAAACTAGCCAGCGAGGCAGCTAATATCTAGCTAGGTAGCTATATTATAGAGAGAAACAGAATGAGAGAGCATGAGAGATATGGTAGTCTGACACCTTTGTTTTTTGTTTTGGTTACAGGATGAGCAAAAAGGTGAGGATTTGCAGCTCTCCCTGGGCCCCTCCATACCAGCCAGCAAGAAGATCACTATGCACTACAGCTTTGATTTTGCACAACAGGTGAGAATACGTTCATCCTATCATGCATTAGCTAGTCTATTTAATCAACACATTCTGGTACTATTTTATCTATATGGAGTGCCAGTACTGTGGGCAATAGTTTAATGTACTTTATTCCTTCTATTCTATTGCAGTTTTGATGCTGAGAGACCTGGCATGGTTGTGGCCAGAGAACACCGTGATGCACCGGCAGTCGAGTTTCAGCTGCTGCGCAAGCCTGATGTCCTGCCCCCCAGAGAAGGTCTTCTTGTGCAAGCCCCACCCGGACTGGACATGGCCAGACAGACGTATCTCTTTGACAAGATCAGAGAGTTCTGTTCTGATGAGGGATGAGACGTCACATGTCTCCGCCAAGCTCCACAGCAGCTCAGAACAAGACTGTCCGCTTGTAGATTCACTGCAGATAATCAGGACGGACAGCACTGCAGGAGAAAGGCCACAGCCTTTCCTGTTTTCCTGTTTGTATACTGAAGCGTTGCTTGTTCTCTTGCACAGACTTGCCCACACTTGCACAGACTGCATTGTTAGAATATTGAATACTGAGCTGAGTACTGTTGTTATTACCTTGAGTATTGAGCTGGGGACTGTTATTACTTTGTTGTACACTTGATCACAATGAACACTATGCACCTTGTCTATAAAACAGACAACTGACTGTACACTTTAACACTTAGACTGTTGCCTTTTTTTGTACACTTAACTACTTATGCTTGTACTTTATATCATGTATGTGACAATAAAGAACGTTAAATTTGAACTTCATCTTATATTGTTCTTAACTGCATTCACAACACAAGATTAATACTGACTCAGAGTGTGGGGTCATCAGTGAGAGAGCACCTCACTTGGCAGCCACTCTCAGGTAATACCCCAAGTTGACAGCCACTCTGACAGATAATGACAGATCGTCCAGTGGGGGAGTGGCTGGGGGAGGGGTTACCAGGCTATTGTTCACGCCCATTACCTGGCAGTCAGAGGTGTGAAAATGTTGGAGAACTTTGGAGGGAGATTTCTCAGCTAAGTTGATTTGGCAGTACTAGCATTCAAATAAGCATATCTTCTTCAAATATGTTCAGATTTCAATGTATGAGACCTCATTTGAAAGCTTACAATCTGCACTTTCATAATCTGTAAAAAACTGAAAAATGAAAATGCCTAGTTGAGGACCAAATTACCAGCGGTGGTCACATATTCAAAGCTGATAAGAATGAGAACCAGTCAAGACCCCACCACAAAATGAGGACCCAAGCGCTCAGCCCCCTCCCCGTCATGAGGGTTACCAGCGGGGCCAAAGGGCCCGCACTGAGGTCATGCGCCAGCTATGAAGACACAAACAAGTAAGGTTCACATTTTTACCATTTTATTTTCTGTTGGTGGGTGACTGTGTGAGGTGTGTGAGTGCGTTTGTGAGTGAATGTGTGAGGTCCGTGAGTGTGGTAGTGAGTGACTGTGTGAGGTCCGTGACAGCATGTGTGAGGGAATGAAGTGCAGTGAGGATGTCCTGTTGGCTCTGCTGGTGTAGTGTGGTGACCTCCACCAACTGCTGCACAACTGCCCCACAACTGCCCCAATCCCTTCTGCCATGTCCCTCTGGGCCTCTAGGGTCATGAGCCTCCAGCACAGTGTCTGAGAGGAAGCCCAGCCCTCAGGGACCCTTGAGGCAAGGACTCTGGCAGCCAGAGGTGGAGGCGTGGGTGGTGGAGACGGAGACGGAGGCGCTGGAGATGGCACTGGAGGTGGAGGCCGGCGCGCTGGAGGTGGAGGCACTGGAGGTCGTGGCGCTGGAGGTGGAGGCTACAACCGGCGGGGGCACGACCGTCAGGTCAAGGACCACTGCAGACTCCCCCTCCTCTGAGTCCCACCCCACGTCAGAGTCTGGAGAAACAATTTCAGTCATTTTCATTATTATGCATTATGCATTAAACATTTCATTGTGTAGCCATATTCATTTGATATGTGTTTCTGTTGGCAGCCAAATAAATGCTGTGATTTACCGAGTGATTTAGATCAGAGTCCTAATTTAAAAGGGGAAAATGTTTAATGTGGTCTAACATTATGAAGTGATCATCTGTGTTATCGTTCCCTGTTTTGGTCCTAAATCAATCATAGCCTAACACAGAATGTTTGGAATGTTTGCTTTCCTCACAGCCACATAATACAGCATGTCCGTGTAGCCTACGCCAAATACAGGATGCACGAAACGTACAGTAGGCTACCTAAACTGTAGGAGCAATCAGACAAAGGAAGCTAGTACAATTACCTTCCGAAGATGATTTTTTTTCCTCGCGTGGACCTCACCAACAAGCACATGCACCTCCGTCTCCGAAAAGTTTCTCTTCTTTCCGCGTTTTTCCATAAACGTAATTGTCTTGCCTTTGCTCCACGCTATATTATGTCGGTTCCTTCCGGGTAACCATGTTGTACACTGACATAGTTTTGACCATATATGGTTGAATTTGGGCATGGAGAGGGCGGAACACGAGGCGCGTGCACGTCCGCTGTCTGCTACGACACCGTGGGATTTATCATTGAGAAATCGCCGCAGCAGCGTGTACGCCATGTTTGATAGATCCGAAAAGCGTGTAAATGTTCTCGTTGTTCGCGGCAGTCCGCCCTTTTCTCGTTTTCGTCGTACACCCTCTTTGACACCTCAATTTACACGCTCTTTGATCAAATATATCTGGCTGGGGCCTCATTTATCATGGCTTTGTGACTGCATCAATAAACACTTGAAAACTCTTTCTTAGTAGAGAGCTTGAAACTAGGAGGAGGACCTCAGGGTTCTAGACGTCGCACGAACTTGAATCAGTTCAGCCAGTTATATTTTATAAACACTTGAAAACCACATGTAATATTTTGTATGTCAATCGGCACAGGTCTGTGTCTTTAACCAATTCCATTGTTTAGATTTTTCTATGATAAAGGGGAATTAAAAACTAGACAATGGGAGGCACTCATATGACAGAACACATGTATACCATGCCATTCCAGTCTAAGAGTAACAATTATCAAAACCCGAAAGGCTATGTGGATTATTTCCCTCCCGTTACACTAAATTTACAGAATACACTCAATCTGAGACGGTTCAGGTTTCAGCGAGCGGGGGCAGGATCATGCACACAGCTCAGGTCCCTGGACTGGAGGTAGTTGGTCCACCCAGGGGTGGTGGCGGGAATTACACCAACGGTACAGCTTGGTAAACCGTCTTAATAAACAATATTTTGTACAGTATGTGAATCGGCACAGGTCCATGTCTTTAATCAATTCTATAGGTAGCCTCCACGTTTATTGATGTATTCTATTAATGCACAGTGAATGTATGATGGATGTACTCTTTTAGTGTTATGCATTTGTTGTTTGGTGCAAAACATATCTCCTTGTTTTACAAGCTTAATGTTATTTGTACACTGTTCCTGTCTTAAAAATGAAGAATTCGGACTTCCGGTCGGATGAGGCAGTGAACAGACGTGTGCGCGGAGGGCTCCGACAAAATCTTTCATAAAAACTTTGTCATTACCTTTCCCATTTCTCAAAACTGTCTGTACATTTACGACAGGTTCGCATTGTACTTATAAAAGTTGTTATGGGGCAATGAGCAACTTGAAACAGAGACAACCATCGACAGCAACCAGAGCTAGCAGCATCTCGGCTAAGCTAGCTAACATGGCCGCCACCACCTCGGCTAGCAAGGAAGGTTTGCCCACTGGCAGCGGGAGCATTGACCCGGTCAACAAGAACGACCTCGAGGCTCTCCTTCGCAAGCAGTGTGAGAGCTTCAAAACGGACATGGCTACTTAATGCAAGAATCAACCGAGTCCCTGAGGGTATCGGTGGATTCATTGGGACAGCAAGTCGCACTGTTCAACAGCCGTCTGGCTAAAACTGAAGCGCTGGTGGGTGAAAACTTCGGGAAACTCACCGAGATGGAAACCGCGGTCGAGTCCCTGCAGTTCCAGACCACGACACTTCAGGAGCGGGTTGATGATCTTGAGAACAGATCCAGGCGATCAAACTTGAGAGTAATCAACATACCCGAGGGGAGCGAGCGAGGCCAAAACCCGGCGAAGTTCATGTCCGACTTGCTAATAAAGGTAACAGGTGGCCCTGGTGTTCTCAGCAGTGCTCCGGAAATAGAGCGAGCTCACCGATCCCTCGGCCCCAGACCTGGGGATGCCAAAGCGAGGAAACGTCAGGCTTTCATTGTCAAGTTCCTCCGTTTCCAGGAGAAGGAGGCAGTCTTAAAATGGGCCAGACAAAACAAGCTGGATTACGGCGGAACAGAGTTAAGGTGTATGCTGACACCTCTCTAGCTAAGAAGCAGGCTGCGTTCAACCCAGTCAAGAGCGCTCTCTATCAAAAAGGAATAAAATTCCACCTGCTCCATCCAGCCCGTCTCCAGGTCTCATACAAAAACGAGGAACACTACTTTGACTCCCCGCAAAGCGCTCAAGACTTTTACAACCGGCGCGTCGCCTCCACTGGCTAGTGGATCGCCTACGGATCAACGAGCACCGGCCTTGCCTGGACTGAATGCGCGGCTGCTGGATACCTGTGACAGCCACGGGGAAGTTGAACCTTAGAGACATTGTTTTTTTTTTGGTTTTCTTCTCTCTTCTCTTCTTTGTTTCAAATCAATAACATGGTAGCCTTTTTTTATAGAAACAATTGAGGTATGTTTATTTTTCAGGTAGGCTACTGCATTATAATTGTGGGCCAACAGGGCTTGTGCACTGGATTTATTGTCTTAACCTCCCATATTTTATTAGCTGAATTGAATTCCCTTTAAGAATAGGAAAAAAAATAACTTTAATCACTTAATTATAAGAAGTGAAGGGGATGATATACATATGTAGGAGAGGGGAGGAGAAACAGAGAGAAAAAAAAAATAAAAAAATAATTATAATTCTATATATTCTATATAACTTAGGGGTAACACCTATGGCCCATAGTGTGGGTGGGTAGTCCATCTACTCTATCTATATTTACCATTATGTTGCGCTGTCTAGGCCTACCTTACTATTGCGCTGTTTAGGCCTACTTTAAGTTATGTTGTATGGTGTGCAGTTGACATTGAGTTGCACAATACTTTATACCACAGACAGGTTTGTAGGGATAGGAGCCCTACATGCTGAGTTACGTTAGAGAAACTAATAGGTCTATGTCACATGGAAGTGACACAGTTTCTGGAGTCCTGCTGCTTGTTCTCGTTCCTAGAACAAGCCTAGGAGTGTGTGAGTATGTTTATACGCTCTCTGTTCTGAGAGCTTTGTTTAGGGGGGTTTATATGTTTTATTCATCACCTTACTTCAATAAGGCCCTCTTCATACAACATTATGCACAATATTGGCTATGGCTAATACAATGGGAAATAGTGGAGCTTGTCTGAGATTTGTTTCGTGGAATGTTAAGGGGATCAATGGCCCAGTCAAAAGAGGTAGAATATTCTCTCACTTAAAACACCTTAAAACTGACATTGCTTTCCTACAAGAGACTCATCTGACCACCAAAGACCATCATAGACTCAAGGCTCAGTGGGTTGGCCAAACCTTTCACTCTAATTTTAGTAGCAAAGCAAGGTGTACAGCCATCTTAGTGCATAAGAAATTACAGTTCAGCCCAACCAATTATGTAGCTGATCCTCAAGGACGTTTTTTGATAGTCACAGGTTCTCTCAGTAGTGTCACAGTTGTTCTTGTTAATCTCTACGCACCTAACTGGGATGATGAAGCATTTGTTGGGACGGTAATATCGCTCCTACCAGATCTGAACTCTCACCACTTGATATTGGGCGACGACCTTAATTGCACAATGAACCCGTTACTAGACAAATCCAGCCCAAAACGAGATGCCCCTTCAAAAATGGTCAAGGCCTTTTCATCATTTCTGAGTCAGACGGGATGTGTAGACCCATGGTGTTCTCTCTATCCCAAAACAAAACAGTTTTCTTTTTACTCCCATGTTCATAAAACATTTTCGCGAATTGATTACTTTTTTATATTACTTCTTTCTCCCCTCTGTCGCAAGCACAGAATATTCAACCATAGTATTATCGGATCATGCACCATTGTTACTTGACCTCTCATTCACACTCTTAAGAAAGACACGCCCTCCCTGGAGATTGAACTGTTCACTGCTAAAGGATGAGGGGTTCTGTGGAATGATCTCTAGGGTGATCGATGATTTCTTAATAACTAATACTTCTGACCATGTTTCTCCGTCTCTACTTTGGGAGACGTTAAAGGTAGTAGTTCGAGGAGAGATTATATCGTATTCGGCGAGCCAAAACAAACTGAGAAAACAAAAACAGGAACATCTTTTGAGTAGTATAGCAGATCTAGACAGTAAACTGTCAATATCCCCATCCCCTGAATTAGAAAAGGATAGACAAAATCTACAGATGGACTGTAACCTGCTCTCAACGGAGGAAACTGAGAAGAGTGGATTATTATTATAGAGGAAAAGATCGCGTGGATTATTATATGAGCATGGGGAGAAGGCGGCCCGCCTTCTGGCGCGCCAAATTAAGATCAATTCGGCCTCCCATCAAATTAAACAGATTAGGACCCCTTCAGATTAACTCACAGTAATTCCATCGGTTATTAATGACACATTTAAAACATTTTACTCTGGGCTGTATGCCTCGCAATCCCCAGCTGATAATGCGGACAGGACAACATTTTTTGATAGTTTGAAATTCCCCTCCGTTACACCTGCTCAAGTGAGTGTGATGGATCAACTTTTAAAAACGAATGAAATTGCGGATTCGATCAAGCTAATACAAAGTGGCAAGGCCCCCGGCCCAGACGGCTATCCAATAGAGTTTTATAAAAAATGTAGTGGTAAATTAACCCCCCTCCTTTTAAGAATGTTCAGTGACTCCCTAGACCGTGGTGCGTTGCCCCAAACACTTACAGAAGCTTCGATAACTTTACTCTTGAAGCCAGGCAAGGATAGTTCTGATTGTAGCTCCTATCGCCCCATCTCGCTCTTAAATACAGACTATAAGATCCTAGCCAAAACATTAGCTGTGTGACTTGAAGTGATTATGCCAGACATTATATCATTAGATCAAACTAGGTTTATGAAAAACCGACACTCCTTCTCTAACATTCGCCGCCTTCTAAACGTTCTTCTATCCCCTGCGTCTGATGAGACACCAGAGGTGGTGGTCTCCTTGGATGCAGAAAAGGCATTTGATAGGGTGGAGTGGGGGTATTTGTTTGAGGTCCTTGAGAGATTTGCCATCGGCCCCAAGTTTGTGTCCTGGATAACATTATTATATTCTTCACCTAGGGCTTCAGTGAATACTAAAGGGATGAAGTCCCAATATTTCACTCTAAGTAGAGGAACTCGCCAGGGGTGTCCATTAAGCCCGTTATTATTTGCTATAGCAATTGAGCCATTATCAATCGCACTTAAATCGGCAAGCTTCAGGCGTGGAATTATCAGACATGGCTCAGAACACATACTCTCATTGTACGCGGATGATTTATTGTTGCTTGTCTCGGATCCCATGACTACGATTCCACAAACAGTTGAATTATTAAATAGATTTGGAACCTTTTCAGGTTATAAATTGAACTATTCTAAGAGCGAATGCTTTCCTGTGAACAACTTAGCCCTTCGGATCACTGAAGGTAGCCTCCCATTTAAACTGTCGAGGAATACATTTAAATATCTAGGTGTGAATATCTGTCGAAAATTGTCAAATCTTTACAAGGACAACTTCCCGCCCCTGATCGAAAGGCTTAAAGTAGACCTGGAAAGGTGGAATAGGTTGCATCTAACAATTGCTGGGAGGGTCAATTGCATAAAAATGAACGTGCTTCCCCGTTTTTTGTACCTTTTTCAATGTCTGCCTGTCTTCTTACCTAAATCATTTTTTTGTACAATTAATTCATTGATCTCCTCTTTCATATGGCAAGGCAAGACTCCCAGGATCAAGAGAGAGTTCCTACAAAGGCATAGATCTGAAGGTGGATTGGCATTGCCTCACATACAAAACTATTACTGGGCAGCCAACATCCACAAAATTATTCTATGGGTTAGAGAACCAACACTAAATTGGTGTGAACTTGAAGCCAAATCCTGCCCGTCTACCTCTCTTTTGGCGTTGCTTTCGTCTCAATTGCCCATTCGACCTACTCAATTCTCCAACAATCCAATTGTTGTTTCAAGTTTAAGAATATGGTACCAATTTAGACATGCTTATGGCTACCAAGAGCCATCTATTCATAGCCCCATTTGCAAGAACCATCTCTTCCTACCTCCCTATACTGATGTAGCATTTTCTATGTGGCAGGGGTTAGGGCTTGTCAGACTAAAATACCTGTATATTAACAATGTTTTTGTAGCTTCAGTCAATTGTGTGAAAAATGTAGTCTCCCCAAAACACAACTATTCCGGTACTTCCAGGTATGTAACTGGGCCAAACTGAATAACCCCTCTTTCCCCAATAGACCCCCTGACTCGGTAGTTGATTTAATTCTAGACATCCCCACGTCCCAAAAAGGTCTTGTTTCCAAAATATACACCTTGATTTCCCCTCTCACAGGAAACTCTCTAGAAAAAATTAAACTAGCTTGGGAAGATGAACTCGGTCAAGATATAGATGAAGATGTATGGGATCGAGCACTGGCTCGGGTGAATAACAGCACATCTTGTGCCAGTCTCAGTTTGATACAATTTAAGGTTGTCCATCGTATTTATTATACCAACTCTAGATTATCTCAAATATACCCCAATGTCACGGATGCCTGTAATAGATGTCATATGTCTCCCGCAGATATGACACACGTTTTGGTCCTGCCCTCACCTACGAAGCTATTGGGCAAATATTTTCAAACACCTTGCTGAGGCCTTGGTGTGGTGCTGAAACCGTGTGCAGAAACTGCCATTTTTGGGGTATTACCAGACCATCAAATGACTACTAGGAGGAACACTTCTGACAGCATTGCCTTCGCATCACTATTGGCACGTAGAAGAATATTGTTAGATTGGAAATCTTCATATGCCCCCAAAACCGCTCTGTGGCTCAAAGACCTCATGATGTTTTTACACTTGGAGAAAATTAAGTATAACCTGAGGGGATCACCAGGGAAATTTGAATCTGTATGGGGCCCTATGATTAATTACATGACTAAACTAAAGACGCTACAGGACAATTAAGGTACTCATTCTAATGTCCAATTTGATGATGACACTGAACACTGCAAGCTACCTACAGGGCTGTTTCGCTTTTTCTGTAACACTGAATGATGTATCCACTACATTGAGGAAGGGCTGTTGCTTCTCTCTTTGATTTTTTTTATTTTTTATTTTTTATTTTATGACATGTGATGGTGAATAATTTAGCTTTGTTTCGATGCTTGTTTTCAATGTAAATGTAGTAGAAATTGTGTGTAGGACCGGGGTGGGGTGGGGGGGGGGAGAAAAAGGTGAAAAATGTGGACCCTGAATGTACATTGACTTTCAAATACCTGTCATTCAATAAAAATATATATATAAAAATGAAGAATTCATTAATTCATTCACTGCGACGGCAAGCCCGCCCGGAGACCCTGGATGGGCCACCTTTGACCTGAGCCCTTCCTAGCTGACCCCGGTCGCAGCACACCGCCCTGAACTCTCTCTTCAAAGTCCTTTTCAACGTTCAATCTGAGACAGATCAGTTTTCAGCGAGCGGGGGTAGGGTCTGCCCAGGGGCAGTGGCGGAAATTACACCAACAGTTAAGCGGGCCAGCGGGCTAAGCGCTTACCTCCTCAGTTGGCTCCTTGTACTGCCTTCACATAACACAATCATGGGTAGAGTGGGCGGAGGGAGTGAGACACAATAGAATTGGGGGAGGGGGTGATGCTCCACCCAATCAAAGTTACTCTTTCTTAGTAGAGAGCTTGAAACTAGGAGGACCTCAGGGTACTAGACATCGCACAAACTTGAATCAGTTCAGCCAGATATATTTTATCATGGCTTTGTGACTGCGTCAATAAACACTTGAAAACTATTCCTTAGTAGAGAGCTTGAAACTAGGAGGAGGACCTCAGGGTTCTAGACGTCGCACGAACTTGAATCAGTTCAGCCAGATATATTTTATAAACACTTGAAAACCACATATTTTGCACGTCAATCGGCACAGGTCCGTGTCTTTAACCAATTCCATTATTTTGATTTTTCTATGATAAAGGTGAATTAAAAACTAGACAATGGGAGGCACTCATATGACAAAACACATGCATACCATGCCATTCCAGTCTAAGAGTGAACAATTATCAAAACCAGAGAGGCTATGTGGATTCTCTCCCTCCCGTTACACTAAATTTACAGAATACGCTCAATCTGAGACGGTTCAGGTTTCAGTGAGCGGGGGCAGGGTCATGCACACAGCTCAGGTCCCTGGACTGGAGGTAGTTGGTCCACCCAGGGGTGGTGGCGGGAATTACACCAACGGTATACCCCCAAAAATAGTATGGACTCACAGGTGTGTGTTAGGAACATAGTATGGACTCAGAGGTGTGTGTTAGGAAACTAGTATGGACTCAGAGGTGTGTGTTAGGACTCATAGAGGTGTGTGTTAGGAACATAGTAGACTCAGAGGTGTGTGTTAGGAAACTAGTATGGACTCATAGAGGTGTATGTCTGTTAGGAACATAGTATGGACTCACAGGTGTGTGTTAGGAAACTAGTATTGACTCAGAGGTGTGTGTTAGGAACATAGTATGGATTCAAAGAGGTGTGTGTTAGGAAACTAGTATGGACTCATAGAGGTGTATGTCTGTTAGGAACATAGTATGGACTCACAGGTGTGTTAGGAAACTAGTATGGACTCATAGAGGTGTATGTCTGTTAGTAACATAGTATGCACTCACTGGTGTGTGTTAGGAACATGGTATGGACTCACAGGTGTGTGTTAGGAACATAGTATGGACTCATAGAGGTGTGTGTTAGGAAACTAGTATGGACTCATAGAGGTGTGTGTTAGGAACATGGTATGGACTCACAGGTGTGTGTTAGGAACATAGTATAGACTCAGAGGTGTGTTAGGAACATAGACTCATTTGGTCAAATTTAAAAAATCAAAGCTCCAGTCAGACCATGAGGCATATGAGGTGCCGAAATCTAGTTACATCTAAAATTCAGAAGGCGAAGTCCCAGTTTTACATTGATGCTGTAAATGAAAATGTACACCAACCAAAAAACCTCTGGAGAGTTTTAAATGACCTTGGTTCATCAAACAAATGCAAGACCAAATCCTCTAATATTGGCCTGAACATTGACAATGTACTATGTTTTGATAAAATGAAGATTGCTAGATATTTTAACTCATTTTTCACTACTATTGCTGCATCCCTGGTTTCTCAGCTTTCTGCTAGTACAGGTAAATATGGGATACCTTTCCTCAAGGGTTTTTATCAAAGTAAAGGTGTTATTAATTATGTTTTTAAATTATGCTACACAACTGAGGAAAAAGTGATAAAAATGTTGACTTCATTGAGTGCCAATAAGGCAACTGGATTGGATGGCATTTCTGCCAGGTTTTTAAAAGATAGTGCGGAGGCGACAGGCAAGCTTATCACTCATATAGTGAATTTATCAATTAAATGTGGAACTTTTCCAAGAGATATTAAGCAGGCCAGAGTTGTCCCACTCCACAAAAAGAACAGTCAGACAGAGGTGGGAAACTACAGGCCAGTGTCTATTTTGAACATAACATCCAAGATAATTGAGAAACTTATTTTTAATCAACTGCATGATTACGTTACGGAGCATAATTTACTATATGAACATCAGTCAGGTTTTAGAACTTCATTTTCTACAGAGACATGCATCATACACGTATTTGATCATATCAAACTAGAGAGAGAAAAGGGGAACTATACAGGGATGGTTATGATGGATCTACAGAAGGCTTTTGACACTGTGGACCATCAAATCCTGTTGTCAAAGCTAGTGTGTCTGGGTCTAGATCAGATGGCAGTTACATGGTTTGAATCATATCTATCTAACAGATCTCAGACGTGTGATGTAGAGGGGACCCTTTCAGGGGCCACAGAGGTGACATGTGGGGTACCCCAGGGGTCCATCCTAGGTCCATTACTGTTTTTAATATATGTTAATGATATGCCCGCAGCTGTGAGGTGCAAACTGCTGCTATACGCAGATGATTCGGTTCTTCTGGTTTCAGGAAAGGACCCAAAGGGGAAAGAAGAAACCTTGAGTCAGGAACTTGGATCAGTAAGGGAGTGGTTAATTGACAATAAGTTGTCTTTACACCTCGGTAAAACCGAATCGATTTTATTTGGGTCTAAACACATGTTAAAGACAGCTGATAAGATTACAGTAACTTGTGCAGGAGATGTAATTGAGTCCAGATCAAGTGTTACTTATCTCAGATTAACACTGGACCAAGCTCTTTCAGGGGTTATGATTGCAGAAAGAGTTCTCATAAAGTGTGCAAACAAACTTAAGCTTTTATACCGCAAAACAAGGGAGTTTGACACTAAAACAAAGAAGTTGCTTGTGTCGGCACTGATTCAATGTCATTTCGATTATGGATGTTCAGCCTGGTTTAGTGGTCTGTCAGCCAAGCTAAAACATAAGTTTCAAGTAACACAAAACAACATAATCCGTTACATGATGAATGCTCCCTCCAGAACTCATGTTGTGAAACCGGAATTTAGAGCAGTCAACATGTTTCCTGTAGAGCAGCGTGTAGAACAGCTTAAGTTAAAACTTATGTTCAGGGTCATTAATGGGACTGCACCAGCTTACCTGAGCAGTCAAGTTGGGATGGTTCACTCTCAGCATGAGCATAATACAAGAGCCAGTATACGCTCATGCACAGTGGCTCAGATAAATAGCACCGCTGCACGGAGCTCCTTTTATTATTCAGGTGTTGTATTATGGAATAGTCTTCCTCTGTCTGTCAAGGTAGCACCATCTTTAAATGCCTTTTCTAATCAGATTAGGCTACATCTCTGGAAGACATCATGTTTTCCTTAGACATGTTTACTCACAGCATACACATACATATAAATGATATTTGATTTTATAGTATAAAAAACATACACATAGCCTATACATCCAACATTATCACAAATAGTCATACACACTCAGACTGTACTCATATGCATCCATACATAGTATGTTTGTTACGGCGGCACCTCCGCGCGCATTCCCCTCCCTTCCTCCGAGCTTGCCGGTGGCCCGACGCAACGTGCGTCGGTCCGGCTCTACCCCGCGGCGTTCGGGGTCTCCCGAATTCCCGCCTCCTGACTCCGGAGATGGGGCGCATTCGCGCTCCTTATCCCCGGAGAGTAATCCTGAGACACCCAGCACCTCAGCACACGCACGGCGCGCGCTCCAACAGCCACAGGTGAAGGCAATCGTGGTGATTACTGAACGAGCTTACGGCTGAGTGCTGCGCACCGGGTCCCAATCATCATCATCATCGCCTGCCTACAAGAACCCTGGTTTTCTCCATGCTCATCGCCAGATCTTCCCATAGAATACCTGTGGCAAGTACCCTAGCCAGCTTAGCCAACGTTGATTGCTGTCCGTATCTCTGTTGTGTTTTTTTTACCTTTTCGTGTTTTCAGTTTTGCTTATCCATTTTTTTCTTGTTTCGTTTTTTTTCCCTCCAGACCCAGTGTGCAGTGCTTGGCTTGCCTGCTATCACCACCCCTGGACTGAAACACGGATTCCTTGACCCCCCTTCTGGATATGGACTTTTGATTACGGATTACGGATATTGTTTGTTGATCGCCTGACCCCTGCCTGTTTATCGTTTTTGACCTTGCCTGCTGGACTTTTGCATTTAGTATTAAACCGCCCTTTGGGCTTTGCATTTTTTCTCTGCCTCCTGTGTCGTGCGTTTGGGTCCAAATCCAACCCGGTCATAACAATGTTTTAGTGAATGTGGGTGGAACTGTATTGACTGTTTTATGTATGTGACAGCGGCTGGTGATTTGGTCCGCAACTCGGCAAACCCTGAAATGCGCTAGAGGGCAAAATACATAAAAAAATGTTTTTTTTCGTTTTTTGTTTTATTTTGTATAACCAAAGTTGAAGTTGTGAAGAACCCACTTACTATAACAGACAACAGTTTTAGGTTCACGAAATACGTTTAATTAGTCTGCAAACTAAGCTCGTTTTTAGCTGATTTCGAGCCGGGTTTGGGGGCGGGCAGATCGATTAGCATGATTTGGTTTCATTGGCTATTGCTTCCGGGTTCTCCGCCCCCACCCTTCCCAAACAACACGCCCGCTTTGTTTACATTCAGTTCCAAGTTTACCATGGATGCTACAGCTTTTGCTAAAGAGAAGACGGGGATGGCATCCAGGACATGGAAAGAGTTTTAAGAGCAGCTAAAACTCCAGCAGAGCAGGACTCGTTCGTACACGGAGTTTATTCTTGATGACCTGTGATACAGAGATGACTGTATCAGCAAAGCAAGTTGCTACCAAGCGAACGCGAACGACGTACCAGATTCACACCACCGCCAAGCATTCTGCTTTGCTTTGGGGTAAGCTGATCTTTATACTATCTGTGCTGTTTACATTACATTAACGTTAGTCGTTTAGCAGTAGCTCCTTTCTAAACAAGTGACTAAGTCTAGCTAGCATAACAAACTAACAAAGGCTAGCTAGCTAACGTTAGCTAACATGCTAGTTAGCTGAGCTAGCCCTTTGTTCCTAAACTAGCCAGCGAGGCAGCTAATATCGAGCTAGGTAGCTATATTATAGAGAGAAACAGAATGAGAGAGCATGAGAGCTATGGTAGTCTGACACCTTTGTTTTTTGTTTTGGTTACAGGATGAGCAAAAAGGTGAGGATTTGCAGCTCTCCCTGGGCCCCTCCATACCAGCCAGCAAGAAGATCACTATGCACTACAGCTTTGATTTTGCACAACAGGTGAGAATACGTTCATCCTATCATGCATTAGCTAGTCTATTTAATCAACACATTCTGGTACTATTTTATCTATATGGAGTGCCAGTACTGTGGGCAATAGTTTAATGTACTTTCTTCCTTCTATTCTATTGCAGTTTTGATACTGAGAGACCTGGCATGGTTGTGGCCAGAGAACACCGTGATGCACCGGCAGTCGAGTTTCAGCTGCTGCGCAAGCCTGATGTCCTGCCCCCCAGAGAAGGTCTTCTTGTGCAAGCCCCACCCGGACTGGACATGGCCAGACAGACGTATCTCTTTGACAAGATCAGAGAGTTCTGTTCTGATGAGGGACGAGACGTCACATGTCCCCCGCCAAACTCCACAGCAGCTCAGAACAAGACTGTCCGCTTGTAGATTCACTGCAGATCATCAGGACGGACAGCACTGCAGGAGAAAGGCCACAGCCTTTCCTGTTTTCCTGTTTGTATACTGAAGCGTTGCTTGTTCTCTTGCACAGACTTGCCCACACTTGCACAGACTGCATTGTTAGAATATTGAATACTGAGCTGAGTACTGTTGTTATTACCTTGAGTATTGAGCTGGGGACTGTTATTACTTTGTTGTACACTTGATCACAATGAACACTATGCACCTTGTCTATAAAACAGACAACTGACTGTACACTTTAACACTTAGACAGTTGCCTTTTTTTGTACACTTAACTACTTATGCTTGTACTTTATATCATGTATGTGACAATAAAGAACGTTAAATTTGAACTTCATCTTATATTGTTCTTAACTGCATTCACAACACAAGATTAATACTGACTCAGAGTGTGGGATCATCAGTGAGAGAGCACCTCACTTGGCAGCCACTCTCAGTTAATACCCCAAGTTGACAGCCACTCTGACAGATAATGACAGATCGTCCAGTGGGGGAGTGGCTGGGGGAGGGGTTACCAGGCCATTGTTCACGCCCATTACCTGGCAGTCAGAGGTGTGAAAATGTTGGAGAACTTTGGAGGGAGATTTCTCAGCTAAGTTGATTTGGCAGTACTAGCATTCAAATAAGCATATCTTCTTCAAATATGTTCAGATTTCAATGTATGAGACCTCATTTGAAAGCTTACAATCTGCACTTTCATAATCTGTAAAAAACTGAAAAATGAAAATGCCTAGTTGAGGACCAAATTACCAGCGGCGGTCACGTATGTTCTTGTGTATGTTCTTTTTTTGTTTTGTTATGTCCACCAACGAGGACCATGTTGGAAACAAGTGTCTAAGTATGCTTTTATCATGCTATCCTCTGGGATGTACTGTTTCTGTACTTTTACCCAATAAATCAATCAATCAATCAATCAATCATAGAGGTGTGTGTTAGGAACATGGACAGAACTGACTCATAGAGGTGTGTGTTAGGAACACAGACAGGACTGACTCATAGAGGTGTGTGTTAGGAACATAGACAGGACTGACTCATAGAGGTGTGTGTTAGGAACAGACAGGACTGACTCATAGAGGTGTGTGTTAGGAACACAGACAGGACTGACTCATAGAGGTGTGTGTTAGGAACAGACAGGACTGACTCATAGAGGTGTGTTAGGAACAGACAGGACTGACTCATAGAGGTGTGTGTTAGGAAAATAGACAGGACTGACTCATAGAGGTGTGTGTTAGGAACAGACAGGACTGACTCATAGAGGTGTGTGTTAGGAACACAGACAGGACTGACTCATAGAGGTGTGTGTTAGGAACACAGACAGGACTGACTCATAGAGGTGTGTGTTAGGAACATAGACAGGACTGACTCATAGAGGTGTGTGTTAGGAACACAGACAGGACTGACTCATAGAGGTGTTTGTTAGGAACAGATCGGACTGACTCATAGAGGTGTGTTAGGAACAGACAGGACTGACTCATAGAGGTGTGTTAGGAACAGACAGGACTGACTCATAGAGGTGTGTGTTAGGAACATAGACAGGACTGACTCATAGAGGTGTGTGTTAGGAACATAGACAGGACTGACTCATAGAGGTGTGTTAGGAACACAGACAGGACTGACTCCTAGAGGTGTGTGTTAGGAACAGACAGGACTGACTCATAGAGGTGTGTGTTAGGAACATAGACAGGACTGACTCATAGAGGTGTGTGTTAAGAACATAGACAGGACTGACTCATAGCAGGAGCTAATGTCTACTGTATTATCTTCTCTCTCCTTCCTCTCTCTCTCCCTTAACCTGGTCTCTCTGCAAATGAGCTGCAACAACCGTTGCAGTGTACATTGCTGTGTGTGTAGGTGTGCTGGCGTGTGTGTGTGTGTGTGGGGGGGAGGGGTGGGGGGGGGTAGTGATTGTCAAGGGGAGCAGCACTCAGGCTGGGCAGATTGTCTGTCTAATCAACTACACGCAGAGAGAGGAGAGAGAGAGGAGAGGGAGAGAGAGAGAGAGGGAGGGAAAGAGAGATAGTGAGAGAGAGGGATAAAGAGGGAGGGAGACAGAGCATATAGCCTTGCTGTTGGCGTCTGACAGTTCTGTCTGTCTGGAGAAGCCAGGCTCTAAGGCTCACTGCACACAAAATGAGGTGGAAACCGAGCTGCACCTTTTAACCTCCTTACAACGGTCTGAACATATAAAGAACATACATGTATATATGAACATATGAGGAACATATATATTTATATATGAACATATTACTGTAGAAACATATTACTGTAGGAACATGTATATATGGACATATTAGGAACATAGATATTTTATATATTAAAATTAAAAATTAAAATGGCAGAGTTGAACCACTTGAAGCAAGAAATAACCAAATTTACCAGTAAAAGACCACAAATATCACTTTTGCAGCCAAATGTATATTTGGTATATTTATATATTAACATATTAGGAACAAATTTCCCACACAGACCCACGAAGAATTTGAAAACAAACTAAATATGGACAAAATCCCATACTGTATCTGTGAGGTGTAATATCGCAATGTCCAATCACAGCAGCGATATTTGTGACCTGCTGCCATGAGAAAAGGGCAGTCAGTGGAACATGTACCCCACTGTAAACACAACTAATATTTACCTGCCTTATTTCCTACTTAATATTTACTTATACATATTTGCATATTGTTGAGCACTGTACAGTACATAGCTAATGTAAAAAAAAAAAAAGAAGATATATATGATATTTTTGTCATCCACTTATATTTATCAAATGAAATCAAATCAAACTTCATTTATATAGCGCATTTTAAACACAATGCTATTTAGGCCCAATCCCAATCCCCTCCCTTAGCCCTAGTCCTGGGCCCTACCCCTACATTTTACGCATTCACGCGTAGGGTAGTGTGTCCCATTCCTTTTAGCTTTTAGGGCTAGGGGGCGTATCGAGGGCTAGTGGACGTTCAAACAGCCCTCCAAAACAAGGGTTTCCAGATGCTGACTTGAAACCGAGGGGTAGATGAAAACTTGCACAATGCTGTGCGAACCGAGGCAGTGATATGAAACATACTGTAGCTGCCGGTGCCGTGAAAAAACTTGGGAAAGAAGCCCAATATCTTCGCAAATAAACATTCAAAAACTGTGAAATCTGTGGAATAGCTTAGTTTAAAGTAGATGCAAAGGAACATGTCATTGGATTGTTATGACATGCATTTCAGAAAAAAATTGCTATTCACAATGTCAACTGCATTTCATTGTTAGCCTAGCCAGTAGGCTATGGTGCAATATCTAATCTAATCAATAGAACTTTGTGTAAACAACTATTTTTGAAAGACAGTTGATTCCATGTCCCGTTCATGAAGTCTGAAAAATAATATAGTAGCATTTTTTTTGCACAATTCTCTGCTCCTCTGATATCAGTGCATTTCTGTGGGCAGGACTAGTTAACAACTGATGTGTAAACATCGTACTGTAGTGTACCGAAATTGTATCCGATGTGCCTCTATAATAATAGTAATCATACTGTAACATCCCAGGAACTCCACAGAAAATCAGGCAACTAATAAAATTGGAGACTGAAGACGTAGTGAGTGGTGTCCTATTTCTTAGGTAAAGATTTCAACCCCTATCCCTTGTGGCTCTGTTCTGCAGGGCCACTACCCAGTCGAGCGCACTCCAAAATTAGGGGCTAGGGCTAAGGGGGGGTATTGGGATTGGGCCTTACTGAGAGAAAGGAGGGGAGAATATAAATATTTATTCTACCCGATTTTCCAGAGGGAAGCAAAAAACCAGGCCAGGTGCAGCCTGGCCTATGTGTGTTGGCTGGCTTGTTTCTGTGCAGGACTGGTAGGATGGTAATGTTTGATAAATAAAGATAGGTCTTGTCACCTGGACACATTAGTTCCAATGCTTCCAATGCTAATCCAGCACAATAAGAGCGGGATAGCCAGTTAGTTCATGAGCTCACAACAACTAGCAGCAGCTTCCATTACATTAATGGTAGCGGTCAGTGGCTAAAGCAGTTATACTGATGATAACATAAAGTCATCCCCACAAGGAACCCCGGTCTCCTGGGTGGGAGTCCAATGCTCTCACCACTACTCTACTTGTGCAGTGGAGATCGGCGGGTGGGTTTTGGTGTCCTTCTTCCAGTCCCTAGTGTGGGTTGGGGTTAGAATATGGGTTGGGGTTGGGACAGGATCTAATCTATAAGGCAAGGGGTAAAGGTTGGAGCGAAAGGATGAACATGTGGAGGTTTGGGGTATAGTCCCATAAAGTCATCCCCACCGGGTCTTCAACCCCAGTCTCCAGGGTGGGAGTCCAATGCTCTCACCACTACTCTACTTGTGCAGTGGAGATCGGCGGGTTGATTTTGGTGTCCTTGATTTTGGTGTGCTGGGACTACTGCCTCTTGTGGTGCCAACAGAGAAATGCAGGCCAACATTGTCCGCAGTAACGGAGGGAGGGAGGGAGGGAGGGAGTGATAACCGGACGAACGCTTTACTAGGTGCGCTGGCTTACAGCCACGCAGAAAAAAGCATCAATACATTAAGCTCATTTCTCCATCACCACCTAAAGCTGTGCCAGTCAACAGTCAATCTAATGACTGAAAATACACCACATGTAGGCGTAGAGCGACTGGTGCATCACATCCTATACAAAAATGAATTACTATAGGATTTGAAGTGTCCTACTCCTATTGTAATGAGGACTGTCTATAATGCAGTAGCCTACCGTGGGGTCTTGCACAGGGTCTTCTCCGACATTGTTTTTACTCCCAATGCCCCCCAACCCCCCCTCCCGCACACCCCGTACACACACGCAGATAGGGAGAGAAACTACACACGTAGGGGTCAGTGGAGTCTGGTGGGTCCTAGAACCGGGTAAGCCAGGACCAACGAAGCACGCACTGTAATGAATTTTAAACTGATCTAGTCAAAAAGGATTTACCAAGATTCGCTCAAACAGGTTAAGTCTGGTTTATTGAGAAAACAATACGAGCGCAAGGACTTCCGGACAACTCACATGCGTGCTTCATCCAAAGAAGTGCCGCCTCTTGGTCAGCGCGGCCTTTATTCTCAAGCAAAACACAGGTATATCGCTTTGAGGATGTGATTGGCTAACCCATTATATGTCATATGAAATGGCAGGCGTGGTCGAGAATACAGACATGTGACATGAGAAAAGGCGGTAATTTCTTGGAGACAAAGGGACAAAGGAACAAAGGATGGTTATTCTGGAGTAGACAGATTTCTAGGTGTGTGGACCTCCTGGAGGTCATCCTGTCATGAATTAGGTTGAGGGAGGTGGTGAATTACAAAAGGAGAGAGAGGACAAAGGTTTAAGGTGTTTGGAAAGAAAAAGGCAGGGGACTGGATCAATAGGTTTAAGAACAAAAGCTGAGATCTGAAAGGTCTTGAGGCCAGTTGTAAATTCTATGACAGCACGCACGCACAGCGCGCACGATTTTTTGGAGGGTGCGCTGTCAAAGCATGCCCTGATGGGTTTCACAACACCAGAAGGCCGCTGAGCATTGGCATTTATATGTAAAAATATACAGGAAAACTATAGTAGCCTAGGCTACTGATGTTTTTTTAAACACATCCACAAAGGCCAATAATTTGAGAGTGAGCGAATAAGAGGGCAATATTTAGGCCGAAACAACCAAGCTTTTAGGGACACACTAAATAAACTACAGAGCCATTATATGACAACAATGGCCAAATACCACGAAGAGAATG
The DNA here is from genome assembly GCF_949987555.1 of Borostomias antarcticus. Lineage (NCBI taxonomy): Eukaryota > Metazoa > Chordata > Actinopteri > Stomiiformes > Stomiidae > Borostomias > Borostomias antarcticus. The sequence continues at coordinate 41,210,752 of NC_140234.1, read as the reverse complement.
ACAGGACAATAAAATACACCCCCTTAGGACACAGCACTCAATAGCCTACTCCCCTACTTCACTAACCAGTGTCTAGGCTACTAGCCTACTAGGCGTATTAGCCCACCGGTCTTGATTTGGTCTTGATTTGATTTGGTCTTGACTTCCGTAAGCTAGAAACATTTTATCTCGCCTACAATTATAAGTGAATAACAAGCTAGTAAGACCGGTGTCAACGGACCGTAACGTGGACTGTATTTTCATGAGGACTGTAGGGGGCGACGGAGCACTACAAAAATGCTAAACACGGATGAAAATGAAGAGATATGGCAGAATACAAGACGCATTTAAGTCAAAAACAGTCTGATTTGTATGGGTAAGCCAGGCTTACACTGGCTTATAGGAGCAATCGCCACTGGTAGGGGTACCAATAATTTGCAACACTTGGGACAATTTAATTGTTCCTATCAAAACGTAAACAACTATAATTCCACACCAAAACGAAGTCCATTAGGCTACGACAACTCGTGCTCAAACACCACAACGTCTTTTATCAAACTGAAATAGCCCTGCCAGTGCTAACCATCTCTGGGCTACTGTATTTTACATAATAACATCGCATATGTTAACATTAACATAATAACATAAGCCATCGTTCTGACACCATAAGGGGAAGCTTCTCAACGACATGCGACATACATAACGGCTTTATCTCTCACATAGCAGCAAATTCACACACATTGCCAACATGATCAATCTGAAATGCATACGGTTGCGTGTCCACCGAAGGCTACGCCTCCGTAGGCTATGCTTAATGGCTTGTAGCCACAGGCGACTCCAGTTCTGAAAAGGCTGGTTTCCTCTTGAAACGAATAAAGTTCGCCACTAGAGCGCCGATTTGTAGCCTACACCCGTAGACGCAACAGCCAGACATATTGATGTTATATAAAATACTAGTCTTTGCACTAAAATACGGCTCGCTCTGAACTCGTCTGTCTCCCCCTGCTTCTGTTTCAAGAATGCGTGCGCATACATAGCTGGGTCTATAATGAACAAATATAACCCACGCTCTATTTTACAAATGCTTTGAAGCTTCAACCCAGCGTTAAAATAGACCCTTTTGCTTAGGTAAGTGAAGTTTCATGTTTATCTGACACTTGTAGGCTAAATATGAGCGCCTCTCCTAACTAGGCCGACACCGATTTATTTTGACGGCAAAGTAAATGGACCAGCAAAGGACTGTTGTCTGGCATGATTGAGCGGAATGCGACAACGGGACTGAGAAGGGCTACATTTCAACCAGACATTCCAGTGAAACCAGGTAGTCAAAATAACTTACCTGATATAAAATGGGCACCATAAACGCAGGCATTTCTGATGATTTCCTCAGTCCAGTCCGTACGCTTAATAATGGCGATTTCGTCTGTCTTCCTCTGCTACTGTTTCAAGAATGCGAGCGCATACTTGTGCTGACTAGGCTGTAAAAGGGTCTTTAATTAACAAATATGACCCACACTCGTTACATAACTTCTACAAAATCCAGTGACAAAATATGTCATGGTACGTCCACACCAAGGATTGAACTCACAACCTTCACGGTGATAGGCAGCGCACTATTTACTCGGCCACCGCTGACCTGGGAATTCTGTGCAGTCTTTTTGTTTTGATGTTCTGGGACCACTGCCTCTTGTGGTAGCAACAATAGAACTGCAGGTCAACAACGACAAGAAAGAGGAAGGGAGCGACAAATAGGATTCCCTCTTCTTGGTGTGTCGGCTTACAGCCAACACACAAAAAACAGTTCACTCATTTGCATCCATGTGTAGCTATTGCGTCAGCATTATTAGCATCTAGAGAACAGCAGCCCCACAAACTCAACTGATAGTGTTACATTGCAAACGTTTTGTGTTGGCATTCTAGGATGCCCTGATGCTATAGCTACAATGTTTCCAAACACCTTCTGAACATAGCACTGAATGCACTCTGGTGCTGCACTGAAAAAATGGGATATAGCAGGTCTTTGAATTTACAAAAATGAAGGTAGTATATGCAACACAATTAATTTATATTCCTTTAGTGAACATGATTTAATGAAGTAGACTTTAACTGTTTATGGAAAATGTTGAATGTACTGGTCACCACCGGAAATTGAATATATACAAACAGGGCAGTCTCACAAATTTTCGCTCCCGAGGATACAAATATGAATCTATTGAATCGCTCTACACTGAATTATTTTCTTATAACTTTCGTATAACCTCAACCCTAACCCTATCCTCATCCCTAATCCTAATCCCAACCCCCACCTTCATCCTAACCCCAACCCTAATCCCAGCCCAAACCCCAACCCAGCCCTAACCCCAGCCCCAACGTGGATCCGAACCTCCTTGATTTCACTGAGGCCTCTGGCCCAGTTCTGAGACCCCCTACGGGAGGGAAGACTCACACCTTCTCAGCCCAGGTTCTTGCTGAGGAGGGGAGTCAGGACTTCTACTCCCAATTCTATTCTGACCTACCCCATCCCATTTTTGACCCTAACTTCAACCTCAATTTTAGTTCTGAGGAGGAGTCCTCAGACTCTGTCCAGGGGGACAAGGTTCAAGCCCCTAAGATCCCATGTGGTGGTCTCGATCTCAGAGTCCATCAATCCCTCTCCCCTACCTGATTCAGGAATGGAACAATTACCTGTAAATACAGGAGTGAATCCAGGGAGAAAAGAACTGAGGGTTCCAAGTCACCAATGATGGAACCTAGGGGAGGGGAGTCACTTGTCCGGGTAGAAGGGGGTCTTCCGGGGGCCATAGGAGAGTTATTAACAGACAGTGGTGAGCAAATGGGATGGGACGGAAGATCGGTGGGAGAGGGAGAGGTGGATACTGAGAACAACAACATTCAGTCCTCCCCACAGAGACCCACTCGCCACAAGCAGACTTTTCAGAAGGGGCCCAATTGGGCACTTACAGTGGGTAGACCTGTACTAGTGGTTGGGGATTCAAACCTTTTGAGAATCCCCCAATACAACTTTCCACTAGTACAGGTTGATAGCTTTCCAGGAGCCCAGGTATACCATCTCAAGGGTCTGCTGGATAAGATGGACCCCTGTCAGCGTACCCAAAAGATCGTCTTTGCAGTGGGCCTCATAACTGTCTCAGGCAGAACCAGGCTGAAATCATTCAGAAACAGTTCCCTTCACTGGTGGCAACGGCGAAGAGGGTGTTTCCCAATGCAGAGATTTTCATTCCCCTCATCCAGATCGCTCGAACTCTCCCAGACCCTGTACGAGCTTTGGCGCAGGAACTCAATCGGTTCCTAGAGACCACCTTTAGAGTACTGGAGGGAAATTAGGGTGGCTCATGATCAAATTCACTGGACCCCAAATACAGCTTCTCGTATCTTCTCTAAATGGATGGAACAATTAAACTAGAGGTGGGGGGAACTGAAAAAAATCACCCCTGACACCTCCAACATTTTAAACTTAGCACTTACTTTCACTTTGTCCACTGCTGAAAATACCCTCCCGGAGAGAGGCCTACTGTTTATCCCAACCCCTGTGGGGACTAACAGAGACGACCTCAGAAGGGACCTCCATTCTTATCACCGTAGGCTTAAATTGCTGGACCACTTCGGGTACTCCTCAGACTCCTTCAGGGAACCCTTAACTTTACCCTCGACTTGGGAGCCATAGGAGGAATTAATATCTGACCCCATTAAGGCTCTCATTCGAGAGGATGTGGAGGGTCTCAGGAGGATGTCTCAAGGAGTCGCACCAGCAACTTATCCAGGGAGGAGAGAAAGGCCTTACAAAAACTGAAACAAAACAAAGATAAAATTATCAAGCCGGTCGATAAGGGGTCCAAGATCGTGATTCAGGATAAAACATCCTACTTAATAGAAGCGAATAGACAATTAGAGAATAGAAAACATAATTTACCTTTAGAGGACTCTATTCAATTGGAGACACAGAAGGAAATCCGGACCATCCTGGACAACCTGTGGGAAAATGTAAAAAAAATCTCAAATAAACAAAGAACTTATCTCTATGGGGAAGACTCTCCACGTCTACGTAAATTGTATTTACTTCCAAAAATTCACAAGAGTTCAGAGACTTGGACAGTCCCCCATCAGGTGCCTGCAGGTAGGCCAATTGTCTCTGATTGTAGCAGTGAATCACACCAAATTGCAGAATATTTAGATTATTATCTTAACCCCCTTTCTCAACTACATCCAAACTGAAATATTTTAGCTTTACTCCTGGCTTTCCTTTTTTCTATTGATGTGGATGCCCTATATACAAACATTGACACCCATCTTGGCCTTAAAGCAGTTCAGGAGGTCTTCCAATGCCACCCAGACCCTACTAGGCCAGATGATGCTTTTCTCCAACTCCAAGAATTAGGCTTGACCCGAAATTATTTTGAATTCAATGTAGGTATTATCTACAGGTGCATGGTACGGCAATGGGAAAGAAGTTTGCTCCAGCCTATACTAACATCTGGCTGAATGGGAGCGAACTGTCTTTCCCAAATGCCCCAAACTGCCTCTATTGTACCTGAGATATCTGGACAATATTTTTGGAGTGTGGCCTTTTACAGAAACCGACTTCCAGGAGTTTATTACCATTCTCAATGGCCACCATGAGGCAATCTCAGTAAAGTTCGAGCTCCAACCAGAAAAGATCAACTTTCTGGACATGGAAGAAGTAATTTAAAACAGAAGTGTTTGTTCGGAATGAGAACAATGGGGCTTGGAACGATGGTCTATTTTAAGCCGACGGACACCCATGCACTACTACACAGATCCAAGACACACCTATAGGGGGATCATCAAATTCCAAGTGATCAGGTTTCTTTGGGTCTGTGTAGTGGAGGCGGATGTCCAGTCCATGTCCGGAAACAAGATAACCTTTATCAATAGTCTAATTTATTCATCAATCTCATTATGTAGGCGGAGTTCTTGACTCAATCAAGTGATCTAGGATAATGTGATGGCGCTCGGACGTGGTCAAAAGTTAATAATGTTTATTGAAATTATACTAATCAATTATCAAAATAATATAACACAATTCAAATAACAGATGGAAAAACACAGGTGGCAATATGAAAACACAGCAGAAATGAAAAGAATGATGTCATGGGTTATCACAGCCTTCCTAAGTCTTCTAATCTTACAACACTTTGGCATCTCACACCACAATCATAGGAGACTGTTGGATACAACCTAATGGCGCGTTCCAGGCAACCCATAACTCGTGTTTTTCTGACCTTCTACACGTGAAAATGCACTGGAATGGCAGTCAAACCCGTAACTTCCCACCCGTGAACTCGTACCAGATCGATGTACTCCCAGTTGCGCTCTCTGACGTCACACAGCCCTATAAGCAAGATGGCAGCCCCCATGGGTATGGCGACAAAGATAACTTTTGGGCAACGTTAAGTAAATTTGTACGTTGTAATCAAAATAATACAAACGATTAATCCGGCTCACATTCTCTGCGCTACGATCGTTGTTGGTGCCGAGAATATTGTCGTCGTCATTCGTCAGCAACAATCCGATCGTAGCGCAGAGAATGTGAGCCGGAGAATAGCCAGTCTGCGCGCTGGCCTGTGCGCATGCGTGCTGGAGCAAGTGGGGAAAGGCGTGTAAAGATCATATTACAGAGGCTAAAGACCCCGTATTTGAAAACCACTACAATGCCTCGCGTTGAGGAATCTCAACTGTCGATTCATCCAATCTGATTGATGAAAACAACCGTTTAGCGGCCGAAAATAGATTTTGAGAAACTGCATTCTCGTTGCCCCGTCCACCGTCATTACATGGATATACTGGCTCGCGCTGGATTTTAAATTTCTTCTACAGGCCTCCGAACTACACCAAAGTGATCTCGGTGAGTCAAACTTCTTATAATATGTCGTAAATAAGGTCCAGGTTGTCAAAAACGAGCATTGCCCTTTAAGAACGATCACTTTTTGCAAACTAAAGGGACACCGCAACTAAAAGGATGTGACGCAAGATGCATTTCTCCAACCCAAGGCCAAATCCGCTAAAAACACGCCCCCTTATGTTTTACTAAATATTCCCCGGTGGGCTTTGAACTGAAAAAAATTCTTCATAAACACTGGCACATAACTGACTCGGACCCTAAACTGAAAAACATCTTTGATGAACCCCCTTCTATTGTCTTTAAACGTTCTCCCAATTTGCGAGACCAGTAGGTGAAGTCCTACACACCCGAAACACGGCACACCTTTTTAGATGACGTCTCAGAGGGTAACTATAAATGTGTCAATGGTACCCGGTGTGGTTATACCACCTAAAGTAAACCATACACACATCCACATAGTGGGAGAACATTGAAGATTTGGGGAGTCATCACTTGCAGTACAACACACATTGTTTACTTGATTTAATGTCCCTGTGGTCTGGGTTACCTAGGTCGGACCTGTAGACCTTTACGCACACGCATCAGTGAACATAGAAGTAACATTAGGTGTGGATATGAAAGGAATCCTGTTGCAGCACACTTTAACAAAGCAGGCCATAACATCAGCTCACTCAGATATACCGGCATTGAAAAAGTTGACAAACCACCGCGTGGTGGGAACGTTTACTTTTACAGCGAGAAACATTCCACATCTATGCCCTTAATACTATGGCTCCTAATGGCATGAATGAAGAATTTGACATTAAACCATTCTTAATCTCTAGTTGTTTCTGGTAGCATTTCAGCCGTTGTTTGTTAAGCTAGTTTCCCCCGTTTTCACTATAGCAAACAGTATAGCCTACATTTGTGAATTGTAATTGGAATATGGGAATAATGTTTCAAACTCTTTCGACAATGCAATGTTTACTATTTAATGTTTGATTATTTTGGACTATTTAAAACTGTTTATAATCTTTGTATATCTTCTTTTTACCTTATGGTTCCAATAACCTATTGTCATATTTGATTGGATGCAGATTAGGACAGTCCCTGGTAACCTATACCTGCTGTGTATCCTAATGGAACCTGAACTTTAAACCTTGACCTAGTTACGGTCCAGTCCATCCCCTGTTTCCTGATGTGTATATATTCCCCCCAACCCTCACAAATGGTATTGCACCTGACGAAGGCCATACGGCCGAAACGTTGTGCCTTAATAAAGTATCACTATTGGGAGCTAATACTACAGTGTGCAGACTTTTTCTCATTTTCACTAGTGCTTCTTTTTGGTCCAGCACCTGTGACAACTTTTGGATGTGCGTGCCTTTCCTGGGCTCCACGGGACCTGGCCATCACTATTGAAGACACAGTGATGCCAACCCGGACTGCGAGGAATCTGGGTGTGACCCTGGATGACCAACTGTCGTTCTCTGCACATATCACATCCGTCACACGCTCCTGCATATTCATGCTCTACAACATCAGGAGGATTCGCCCTTTCGTCACTTATGAAACAGCGCAGGTGCTCACCCAGGCCCTTGGTCATCTCTCGCCTGGACTACTGCAACTCCCTCCTTGCTGGGGCCCCGGGGTCAGCCATTAAACCCCTGGAACTTGTCCAGAAAGCTGCTGCTCGAGAGATCACTGGGAGTTGAGGCTTCAAGTGCAGTCATTGTGTGTGTGTGTGTGTGTGTGTGTGTGTGTATTAGGGGTGGATAAGCTTAAGTGGTCTGATATGATCCTTTAATTCCTGCTCTTCTATCATTCAGCAGCCATCTGGTCCTCAGTACACACACACACACACGCACGTACACACAATTATGCACACAGATGGAGACATCTGACAAATAGCTTGCATTTTTATACAGCTTAACACCAGCTTTAAGACACACAGACACAATGACTCTGGCAGAGGGCTTAAAGAGAGGAGGAGGAATATGCAAATAGCAAATACAGGGAGAGAGGGAGGGAGAAGCAGATGTCAAAAATTTAATTTAAAAAAGTCAGAAAGTTTAAAGATCTGACTTAGGGGAGAGGCTGCAGAATAACAGCAGTGTGTGTGTGTGTGTGTGTCTCTGTGTGTGTGTGTGTGTGTGTGTGTGTGTGTGTGTGTGTTTTTGTGCTGGAAGCGCAGCCTTTGTCTATCTCCAAGCACAAAAAGCACATTGCTTTTTAAGTTACAACAACACAGAATTTGCCATGTGCAGAATTTAATTTTTCCCCTGAGCAACAGAATATGTAGATTACATAGCTCACGCACACAAACGCGCACAAACGCAAGCCCCCACCCAACACCCCACTCTACCCCCCAGGTATAATGCAGATGACAGTACCCCCGGGGGTGAGAGACAGTACACACCCATGTACACACAACACACCCATGCCCCCCCCCCCCCTTTACATTTATATCTACAGTAGGACCCCACTCATCCGAACTTCAGAGATCCGAACCTCCCGTCCACCGGACAGGCTTAAAATACGTTTCTTTTTTTTTAGCCTGCTATCTGGTTACTGGTGGGATTTTCATTACAGTAGCCTACTGTATCCTACTGTGAATACAACAGAACTGTATGTAGACCTACATGTTGCCTGTAGGCTGTAGCCTACTGTCACGTTTCATTTCTTTGTTACTCTAATGTCGAGCGCAAAATGCAAACGAGTCTGCTGCGCGAGAGCTGCATTCCTTGGTAGCCAGAAAGCGCGTCAGCAACCTGAAGCAGAGGAGCATCGAGTCATTTTTCGTTCCCAGTTAATGGACTTCAGGAACACAGACGTGTTGTGAGCATGTAGATTAGCCTATACAGTACTACGCCTACTGTATTTGTTAAATAATAGCCTACAGCCTAGGCCACGTTATATATAGCCTACATCGGTTGTTTTAGAGACTTTCTTTTAGGCTACAATAGCCAAGACACGACAACTTGTCTGTCATTTCATTTATTTATTGATTGATTATCATTTGCTCTAATTGTTGTTGGGTTGTTTTTAGGTTATACCATTTTGTTCTGCGAATACAGTAGCCTATCAATACAGCGTGGGCCTCATTTGAGAATAAAGTACTGTATTTGATCAAAGCATGCATTCGTTTATTTTATTATAGGCTACTATAGACCTATTATAGGCTAGGCTATATGAGTTTAGTTGGCTATTTGATTGCAATTTTGATGCCTTTTCACAAGTAATTAAGGGTATTTATTGGTCTATTATGAGTCTATATGAAACAAGTATACCACCTATTGAATTTGGTGCATTTTAACATAAGTTTCAGTCATCCGGACATTTCAGAGATACGAACGACCTTCGGTCCCGTTGGGTTCGGATAACTGGGGTCCTACTGTATATGCATAATCTATCCATACTGGTACCTGATCTTTACATTGTATAGATTTGTTAGTATTTCTTCTGTCATTTGTAAATAGTCTATTTGTAAATAACCAATGAGCACATCTCAGAGCTGGAAGCAGCATTTCACTGTGATCGTACACTGGATGTTGCATGTGAGAAATGAGCCTTAATCTGGAGAGAAGAGATATTGTCATGTCTAATTTTGTCTGAGGGCTCGATAACAATTCAGTTTGTTTTGTAATGTAATTTCAGTGTCCCAATCTTTCAAATCAGATCAGATCAGAGTATGTTGAACATTAGTAGGTGTTATTTTTGTTAGCAAGCTCTAGAACCAGTTGACCGAGAGGACTCCTTTCAGGATTTAGTTCTCTCTCTCTCTCTATCTCTCCTAATGAATTGCATAGAGCATAGGCCTGTTGTGGTATTTCACATGCCTCTGTAATATGAACTTTAGAAACGTCTTTAGACACTAAATAGCTTCCTCACTTGCTCCAGCACGCATGCGCACAGCGTGCTGGAGCAACGATTGCGCGCTGTGCGCATTAGTGCTGGAGCAAGTGAGGAAGCTGTTTCGAAAGACGTTTCTAAAGATCATGGCATGTGAAAACCACAACAGGCCTATGCTCTATGTAAGCACAACTAGCGATTCATCAAGACAGATTGATGAAAACAACCGTTTCGCGGCAGAAAATAGATTTTTAGAAACTGCATTCTAAGTGCCCCGACCACCGCCATTACATGGATATACTGGCTCGCGCTGGATTTTAAATTTCTTCTACATGCCTCCAAACTACACCAAAGTGATCTCGGTGAGTCAAACGTCTTATAATATGTCGTAAATAAGGTCCAGGGGCCTCATTTATAAACGTTGCGTAAGTACAAAAGCGTGCGTAACCCATGCTGAGCAACTTTCTACGCAACTTTCGGCATTTATAAAAAACGAGCTTAACGATAAGTTGGCGGAAGGTGTGCGTAACTCTACGCACACTCCGACCCTCCTGTAACTACGATAAGCACGTTTCTGGAGAAAGGGGAAAACGCGACCCATGGCAGAGGGATGAAACTCGGGAAAGTCTGCACATGATATATTGAATAATAAATACATCGGTCGCTGCAATTTCTTAAGAAACCCTCCAATGTGTCACAGTTTAAACGGAATCAATCGCCACGGTAGCCTAAAAACGAAATAATGTCGGCATTGCTTTGGATGTGTCTGTGAATTGACCCATTTGTGTTATAATATAATGTTATGTTGTAGGCCTATTCATTTATAGGCTATCCCGAGAAGCATCACGGGCAGTAGCCTATGAATAAAAGCCACATTACGTTGATAACACAACATGACACGAGCCTATAGGCTTATAATAGTAATGATTCCGTATGTCGATAGCCTACAACTATAAGGCCTATACCGCACCAAACAAATGTTGCATTCGGCGTTGAAGTATATTTATTCAGTTAATCATTTATTTAGTTAATTATTCATATGTTTAATTATCCACCTATTCATTTGTTAATGTATTTATGTATTTATAGCCTATATTTGATTAGGCTTTTATGTAAACCCGAATGACCACTGAGGCAAGCCGCAATTACAATGATGTTGAGCGGTGAATGGAAATGTCCTACTTGAGGCAACTGTAGGCTACATTAGGCTATATTGTACATCATCATATATCCTCATATTGTCTTATGATTGTCATGTAGCAGGCATGCGAGGAATGTGGGCCTAAAAACGCATGTCATCCCAATGCTCACATGCCACTTTGGTAGAATTAGCTGTGCGCAAAACAGCGCATGGAGGTGATGCGTCTCCAAGGAGGGAGCAAATTAGATTATTAATTTGCCGAATCGTCATGTGTGTAGCTATAATTACGCTTTATAGAATCACATGAAACTCATCCATGGACCCCATATATTTACAAGACCTCGATACAGGCACTGATATAGCTGGATTATAGTAGGCCATGACGCACAGGGCCTTGGATATGCCGGGACTTGGCACAGATGTTGTAATATGTGCTTGGCTATCCCGCAACATCCATTAGAACACGCAGCTTCTATATGCCTACAGAATGTTTTGAGAAAGTATGTGAAATGCATGATATCCCGGAAAATACACAAATTGGCTGCTGCAAAGAACCCTCAGATCTGTCGTACAGTTAAATTGGGGATACTTGCCTTAAGTAGTCACTATAGGCCTACATGTTTGCATTGCTATGGATGTCATTGTAAATTGACCCGTTTATACGTTGATAAGTTAGGCCTTTTATTCATGGGCCACCCTGTGAAGCATTAGGTTACGTGCAATATAGATCCAAACCGCACTAACGAATGCCAATATAGCCTGCATGATAGATAATTCCTTATAATCTAAATGGGACCACTCAGGCCTAACAGGTGCTCTTATCAGTCGTGCACATGTGAAATCATCGTTCCGAAAAGATCCTTTTGCGGCGTCTCTACCTCGTTGACCAATACCTCCACCTCGCATCGGTAAAATGTCTTTCTCTTTCTGCCTTTTGCACTCGGCTCCATTGTCTAGGCCATGTATAGGCGTATCACTGACCATTTATAGGCAATTGTGGGCGTTAATTGGGGTGTGATCAGAACGCGCATTCACGTGCACCAAGTTAAGTGTTGATTGTGATTTATAAAGGGCAGCTGGCGTTGGCGTGGCCTAAGTGAACATGGGTTGTGATACGCAGCGTTTTATAAATCGGAGATTTTTTGGGCGTATATTTTCGTACTTACTTAGCTAAGCAAACTTAGTTACGTGGATTCTACGCAACGTTTATAAATGAGGCCCCAGGTTGTCAAAAACGAGCATTGTCCTTTAAGATCCTTGGCAAAGTCCTGGCCCATAGATTAGAGGATATTCTTCCATCTGTCATATCCCCTGATCAAACTGGGTTTATAAAGAGACGCCATTCATTTTCTAATATCCGTCGGTTATTTAACATATTATACTCCCCAAAACATACTGAGTCAGAATGCCTTGCCTCTATGGATGCTGAAAAGGCATTCGATAGAGTAGAATGGATTTTTTTGGACCTGTTTTCACTTCTTGGGTTAAACTGCTGTACACGTGTCCCTCTGCCTCGGTATTAACAAATAGTCAGTACTCAAAAGATTTTGACTTGCATCGTGGGACCCAGCAGGGTTGCCCCCAGAGCCCACTTCTTTTCGCTATTGCCATTGAGCCACTGGTGATTGCCATTCGTGGCAATGGGCGGATCCAGGGAATATCGAGGGAAGGAGTCGAGCATAAGGTCTCGTTATATGCTGATGACTTACTTCTCTTTGTCTCAAAACCAGCCACTTCCCTGTCAGAGGCCCTCTCTGTTTTGGAGGTTTTTAGTACATTTTCAGGGTATAAGCTTAACTTAAATAAGAGTGAACTTTTTCAAATTAATAAGGAAGCTCTTCAACTTAATTATTCAAATCTTCCACTGAGAGTGGTGATAGACCACCCAGATAGCATGAGTCTTTGGGCCGGATCTGTTTGAAAGCTTCCAGTTCCGGCTGTAGTGCACACACGGGCAAAGCAGATTTACCAGATCAGGTCCAAATGATGATAAAACAATTGAAACGGCCTTTCAATGTGTGGGTGCCATGTGGCTTTGGCCCGCACATGTAATACAGACTTCAGCCGAAAGCGCCAAAAACTGAGGTGAAATTAAAATCTAGGTGCCTGACCGGCTTCGGGCCAATTATGTTATATGGACCTCAGCCGAAAGCGGCAAAACATGAGCTCAAATCAGTGTGTAATACCCTGGTCGGATCTGGTCCAAACCTGTAATACGGAGTCTAGCCTCTGCAGTGGACTGTGGCATTATGAGTACAGGGGAAAACATTTTTAAAATATGAAAATTAAATAAATGTACCAATATCGAAGACATTATGCAACATAATGGTAACTTGGGTTGACAATAAGACACAAAAATGTATAATTTGTGTATTTCTAAAGTATTATTCATTTTTGACAAAGTTGGTTCAGTCCAGGAGAATTTAGCTGCACCTGCGGATTTGGGGATCGCCTCAGTCTTTTTCCAGCCAATCCCTCTTACAGTTGGTGAGTGTCCTTCATCTTGTAAAGTATTTTTGATAATAACGTTAGCCTTTCTAATACCACTTACGTTAATAATAAAGGCAAGCTCATGTGAAGAATGTTTGAATTTGATACAGGCTTTAAAATCGAAGTAAGCAATAGTTATAACTAGGTTTGCTAATCATGTACCTAGCTAGCTAACAGCTAACGTTAGCTTATTTTCCACAGTTAAGTCATCTAGCAGAACATGAATCAGTAATGTGTTTTAATAGCAGAGAGAGCAGCAATGAATATTAAGTTGGCAAACTCTTGATAGAACGAACTTCAGATAATGCAGCTTAGCTAGCTAGCTAACGTTAGCTAACTCAAATGTGAGGATGTGTCGTCAGCTAGCCTAGTGCTAGCTATTCTAACGACTCAGGTTTGGGGGTGCTCGGTTGTGAGGTGTCGCGTGACCCACGCCACTTCCCATGCTCTCTGCCAATCACTGGAGTGCATGTTTGGTTGGTCTCGTGCATGTTTGGTTGGTCTCGTGCGCACTGTGTGGTTGGTGTGCAGCGCGGGGGGGGGGGGGGGGGCAGGGCTATAAAACCAAGTGTGAAACAGACGCTGTTACTTGCAGCCATAGATTTAGAACACATTTGCAGTGGCAGCTTGTCGCTGCTAGCCTGGAATCCAGACTCACGCTCCGCTCAGCAGTGGCGATTGCTCCTATAAACCACGGTAAGCCTGGCTTATCCATACAAATCCAAATAAAACTTTTTGCGCCTTCTTTCAGTGAAAGAAGGTACGATAATCGACTTTCAGACTGTTTTGACTTAAATACGTCTTGTATTCTGTCTATCGCTTCATTTTCATCCGTATTTAGCATTTTGTTAGTGCTCCGTTGTCCCCTACAGTCCTCATGAAAATACAGTCCACGTTACAGTCCGTTGACAGCGGTCTTATAGGTCGTCATTCACTTAACATTGTAGGCCAGGACTTGATTGCTGGGATGGACTAATGAATCAGAGACGAGGCATTAGATTGCAAGTTTATTTGGGTGTACATACTCAAAATCATCGCAGTGGAGTACATGTACATGAACTAATTTTAACGGGCATGCACGAGTCACCACAATTTGGATTAACAATTTTAATTTGCAAAACAGCATGGGAAGCCAAGGGTGTCTACTTATCCCAAATGAAGTGGATTAAACGAATTTGGGTTACGATAGAAGCTAGGTCTTTTGTGATTAATTGCCAGTTATGGCTGTGCGTTTTGCTTTGCCTAGATTTAACCAGCACTCGAGAGCGTGAACTTTGCTTCCTGGAGCGGTGGGCTAATAGGCCTACTAGCCTAAACACTGATTAGTGAAGTAGGGGAGTAGACTATTGAGTGCTAGTCTGGGGCCTTTCTCGTTCGGTGTTGTTTCGCCGGTCTAGAGCGGAAGCGCAATGATGCATCGCATAATCATCCAGTCTGGACCGGAAGACGAACAGTTGTTGTAATGTTTTTACTGTAGGCTGCACATGGTGAAGTTTCGAGTAGATAACATTCGCGATGGCATCACCAGGCATAACACCGACGAAAATTGTAAAAGAAGATGCGGATGATGGGGCGGGCTTAAGGCAGTGAAGTAAATAGATACCAGGCTCTCCTCCCCGAGGAGAGACTGGTGACGCGAGGCTAATTGAGTGCTGTGCCCTAAGGGGGTGTATTTTATCGTCCTGTCGTGGTGCTTGGCCATTGTTGTCATATAATGGGTCTGTAGTTTATTGTGTCCCTAAAAGCTTGGTTGTTTCTGACTAAATGTTGCTCTCTTATTCGCTCGCTCTCAAATTATTGGCCTTTGTTGATGTGTTAAAAAAACATCAGTAGCCTAGGCTACTGTAGTTTCCCTGTATGCTTTTTACATATAAAAATATCACTGCTCAGCGCCCTTCTAGTGCTGTGAAACATCCCATCAGGGCATGCTTTGAAAGCGCACCCCCCAAAAAATCATGCGCGCTGCGTTGGTCCTGGCTTTCTAAGACCCACCAGACGCTACTGTCGTTCAGCAGACTTTTCACTGCGAAGTGAAATGAGAAGAACGTAACGAGCATTCTGGATTCCAGGCTATGTCACTGTGGTTTATCAACCAATAAAAATAAAAAGTCAATCAGCATTCTGGCATCATGTTGCGCGTGCGACAGCCAATCAACTCTGGAAGAAGAAATATCAAAGCTCAATGAATAAATAGCCTACATGATAGTACAAGCAATCAAGCAAAGTTACAAGATTAAATGTACAATATACCTAAATGTGAGTACAAAGATGCACTGGAAGTGAAATGTAGCACATAGATTCTGTATCATAATTTAAACTAGATGTATATTTGATATTGTAACTGTTATTGCTTGTGTTGTGTAGGTTGGCCATATTCATTGCGCTTTCTTCCAGTTGATTAGGTTTAGCACGTGCAACATGATTCCTGCGTGCTGATTGGCTGTTTTTATTATAGATTGTTATGGTCACAATTTAAGATGTAATTTGTCACATATGTCCTGATGAAGACCGTTTCAGATCGATACATGTTGACGCCATGTTTATTTAATTAAGGATTTTTAATTTACCTTGAGACCTGTTGACTCCTGGAGTGCCAATGATCATTCTTTTTTGGATACTTCTTAATATAATGGTTAAAGTTTGTTAGTGAGGTACAGATTGTAAGTTTTAACCCCATTAAATTGCATGTCTATAAACAATTTCATAATCTGTACATTTGACTTTTGCATTAATTCACAATTTCCAACACTTATTTTTGTTTTTCAGGTTTAGGACACGATGACAGCCTCAGCCTGTACATCTAAGGTACCTTCACTGACCGACCGACCGACAATTCAGTACTCACTGAGTAACAATTCAGTTTGGTTACACTCACCCCCTAAACTCTCCTACACACCACAGTGACGTCGCTCATCCGTATTGCTTCCTCCCGCAGCTTCTTCCCAGCTGGGATCTGGCACAGTCGTTTTGCTATCTGGGCACTTCAATTATCTTGGGGTATGTGTCACCAGGGAATTTGGAAACTTATTTAAATCAAATTTCCTTAATTTATTTGATCAGGCAAAACAGATATTATCCAAGTGGTCCCCTTTGTCTCTGTCTCTTATTGGTAGAATAAATTCAGTTAAAATGGCCGTACTTCCTAAGTTCCTCTATCTTTTCCAATGTCTCCCCATTTTCATCCCCAAATAATTTTTCAAGGCCCTTGACTCTTTAATAACAAATTACATTTGGAATGGTAAACACCCCAGTTACGGAAAGCATTCCTTCAAAGACCCAAGCAGGCTGGGGGAATGGCTCTGCCTAACTTCCAGTACTATTTACTGGGAAGAGAATATTCGTTGTTTGTCGTATTGGGTGCATTTTCACCTCGATTCCTCAGCCACAGCCTGGGTAGCAATGGAGGTCTATGCCAGTAGCCCAACTTCTTTGTCTGCCCTACTGGGTGCTACTCTTCCACTATTTTCTAGTATTCCCAACAGTGACCTTTACAACCTTATTTCTAAGTTACACTGCCCCTCAATGGCGGCTATAAGAACTGCATGGGAGCTTGATCTAGATTCTACCTTCACTGATGATATGTGGGATTCAATCCTTGATCGAGTACACTCCACCTCCATGTGTACTCGACATACACCCTTGCAATTTAAAGTAGTCCATTGTATCCATATATCTAAAACCACATTAGCTGGAATGTACCCAGATGTTGACCCTACGTGTGATAAGTGTAAAAGTGCACCTGCCTCTCCTTCACATGTACTGGACGTGTCCCGTTTTATCTGAGTTTTGGTCATCGGTTTTTCAAACCATTTCTGAAACTCTTCACCACCAAATCGAGCCACATCCTTTAACTACCCTTTTTGGCATTGCTCCGGATTTGGATCTGCCTAAAGTAAAACTGAATGTATTGGCTTTTACCTCTTTCCTGGCTCGACAAGTTATCTTACTGAAGTGGAGAGACTCTGCTCCTCCTTCCCACTCACACTAGCTTAGAGACATTATGCCCTGTATGAATCTAGAGAAAATCTGCTATACTATCCAGGGAACAGAGAGTAAATTTGACAAGGTGTGGCGCCCCTTTTTTACATTTTTTGAGAAACCCACTACAGTCGTCTCTGAGTAGCTACCCACTTTCCTTATTATTTTTTTTTTTTTTTTTTTTTTTTATTTTTTTTTCCCCCCTTTTCTTTTCTTTCATCTACTCTCATTTATTTAATTAATTTATTATCACTTCCTTTTGGACTTACTCCTCTGTTACTGCTAATGAGTCTAGCTACTGTTAATGTCAATTATTTTACTCCTGATTTAGGTTTTTCCTGTGATCAGCTATGTGTGTTTGTGGGTTGGTTGTTGGTTGGGAGGGTGGTTTGGTGTTGGTGAGTGTTGTTTTGAAAGGAAAAAAAATACTCCACTGTACTGTAATCACATGTTACTACAGTAGGACCCCACTCATCCGAACTTCAGAGATCCGAACCTCCCGGTCTACCGGACAGGCTTAAAAAACGTTTTTGTTTTTTTTAGCC
The DNA here is from genome assembly GCF_949987555.1 of Borostomias antarcticus. Classification (NCBI taxonomy): domain Eukaryota; kingdom Metazoa; phylum Chordata; class Actinopteri; order Stomiiformes; family Stomiidae; genus Borostomias; species Borostomias antarcticus. The sequence continues at coordinate 41,192,907 of NC_140234.1, read as the reverse complement.
TGCTATCTAGTTACTGGTGGGATTTTCATTACAGTACTGTATCCTACTGTGAATAAAAACAGAACTGTATGTAGACCTACATGTTGCCTGTAGGCTGTAGCCTACTGTCACGTTTCATTTCTTTGTAAATCTAATGTCGAGCGCAAAACGCAAACGAGTCTGCTGCGCGAGAGCTGCATTCCTTGGTAGCCAGAAAGCGCGTCAGCAACCTGAAGCAGCATCGAGTCATTTTTCGTTCCCAGTTAATGGACTTCAGGAACACAGACGTGGTGTGAACATGTTGATTAGCCTACTAGACCTACTCTATTTGTTAAATAATAGCCTACAGCCTAGGCCACGTTAGCCTACATCGGTTGTTTTAGAGACTTTCTTTTAGGCTACAATAGCCTAAGACACGACAACTTGTCTGTCATTTTATTTATTTATTTATTGATTATCATTTGCTCTAATTGTTCTAATGTTGGGTTGTTTTTAGGCTATACCATTTTGTTCTGCGAATACAGTAGCCTATCGATGCAGCGTACGCCTCATTTGAGAATAAAGTACTGTATTTGATCAAAGCACGCACTCAAGTGGAAATTCGGTTATTTTATTATAGGCTACTGTAGGTCTATTATAGGCTAGGCTTTATGAGTTTAGTTGGCTATTTGATTGCAATTTTGATGCATTTTCAAAAGTAATTAAGGGTATTTATCGGTCTATTATGAGTCTACAGATGTGGGAAGTTAGAAATGTCACATGTTGCAGCATTTCACCTTGCGGTATTTGGCAGGGAAATCCCGTTGGAAATCTCGTGGGATTTCAGATGGGTGTTATTTCGTTTTAGTGATGCACCACCGCCAGGTGGCGTCTTTGAGTAGATTTAGCAGGCTGGGCTCAGTGTTTTTCTCCTATAGTCTACGAATGAAGCATCATTAAGTTTCACATTCTTTAATTTAAATGCTCTGTTGTAAAGCACTTTGAGCTGAATTTATCTGTATGAAAGGTGCTATACCTTGTTCTCAAACACGTTTTCTCCATCTGGATGTAATTTAATTATTACGAACACCTATATCTAGGCCGACAGTAGCCTATCTATCTCGGTAACTGACGTCGGGTCAAGACGTGGTGGCTGTTTGGTCAAATGCGCAAAATAACAGTATTGTAAATATATTTGTTAGTAAAGATATGGTGAACGTGGGGGTTTTGCGTTTTGTTTCTGGAACGCATTCAACTGGTAGGCTACTCGTAAACCCCGGAAGTAAATTTGAAGACGGGGCATAATGTAGCCAAGTCTGAGCGCAGTAGGCTATATGGCTTCAGCACGATACAAAGAAAAAATAAGCTTGATCGACTTGTGGATCCATACAAAATTGACATAGTCGCCATGAGTAAAGATCACTCATTGCCAATCATATCCGGACATTAACTATCTTGTGCATAGATAGCGGCAGGTTTGACAGTGAGTGCGTTCACATGCACAATATACACAATATTTTGTTATTTGAATGATCTTGAATATATATATATTCAAGATCATTCAAATAAGAAAATATTGTGTATGTTTTTATTTATTTATACCGGCCGCCAGCCGTTCCATGAACGGCTGTAGGGAATGCGCAGTTTCGCGCTGGCTACAGCCTATTATATGCACAGTTTCGCGCTACGTAGGCTATTATAAATAAGTATTATTCATTGGGGGAGCTTGGACTCGCTGGGGACTGGTGGAGAGACGCAGAGCCTCCCCAGACGCGACATCTCCAGTTGGCTGAAGAGCTGCGCGCTCTGGCGTCCATGGTGCCCCTCGCAGTGTCCACAGAAGAATACCCCCACCAAAATACCTGCATGGTGAAGACAAGCTGCAGCAAGAACAGAACTGTCTACCAATGCATGAAGTGCACCTAGCTGTCTGTGAGGCTATAGCAGAGGATATGTGCCAAGTGTATTTGAGCTGCCGCCTCAACCGTGCGTAAGAGCAGAGCGCATCAACTCGTGTATACAACTAGTAGCCCATAGCCATTAAAACGGCTTATTGTTTTATTCATATATCAACTAGATAATTCGATAATAATGAGTAGCCTAGAAGCCTTAAATGAATTCAATAGGGCCAAATAAGCCTTAAGTTGTAGCCTAGGCTACAGTACAATCACAAGACGCATAGGCCTAGCCTATCGTAAAAAGCGTTGCGTTCTCATAGGCCTATATTAACTTAGATAATTATTAATTATGCTCAGGTCATAATGTCCGTTGAAAATAATTCCCTCTAAGCAGAATTTGAATTGTATTAAAATAGGCTTAAATTAAATTTCCACATATTCTGATTCCTTCTAGGTCTATATAAAAAAAAACATTTTTTTAATGTGTAGCCTAGGCTATAGGCTTCTGCGATGAACAAAACAGCCACAATGTAGCCTGCTTAGCGAGCAGTCTACCATAAGTAGTGTAGGCTATAGCCTAACCATAATGTAATATATCTAGACATGCATTGTGGTATTTCTTTATATAGCCCAGCCTGCAATTGTTTTTCAATAAACAGTTATGTCATCCTCTGAGTCCGAGTAGGCTAATAGACCGGCAGCTCTAAATGCCTTCCCAATCAATGAGACATGGTTGTAAAAATTATGTTTTATTGATGAAAAGGGTAAAACTGAAAAATATGGAGAGTCATTGCATTGATCGATGCAGTCCGTTCAAATAGGCATCAAAAGATAAAGTAGGCCCATTTAAAATGACCAATTACATCTTCAAATCCCTTCTAATGTTGGCCTTTGATAGGGTTTTTTCCCGCTATACTGCCATTTATATCCGAACATTAACTATCTTGTGCATACAGAGCACAAACAATGAAACTAATAGATTTCCTCCCTGTCAGCCTACTTTTATTCTTTAGGTTTTAAAGAATCGGCCTACAATGTCCACACATGCATGCGCCATCTGAATAGCTCGTCACTCGCCAGCGAACCTGGACTAGACTATTGTAACCCCCCCCCCCCCAAATTATTTTATATTCAAATAAACTGGATGAACCGGTTTCCTAGCCCTGGATCGTGGGGAGGGGGGTAGCCTGCGTTAGCGGGTGCTTTGCCAGGACCGGCCATTGAATTCGCTAGTTTGATTGATAGATGGATGGATTTAACCTCCAAAGTAGATTGTGCAAGTATTGTATAGGCCCATGTGTAAGAGATGAATGGCTGTAACCATGAACTCACCCAGAGGTAGGCCCTACTGTAGATTATCAGCATTATCACCAGTCTCAATTTATGTCTCAATTTATGTGTTGCCATTCATTTAAACCACCATCTCATCTAGACTACTTCTGTTGCTGCATTTTTACATTTATGCTTTCATGATTTTAGAGCGCAATAAACATTTTCCATGATTCCAATAAGTCCATCCATTCATCCAACTTTGTGCTGAGCGCAGCGCAGGCTGGTAGCCTACTGTCAAGGATCACGACTGATGCACTCCCTTAACACGTCTCAACTCCCCAGACCATCAAGAGAATTTCAATATGAAAGACCTTGGGATTCCAGGAGTCAAGGCCGTTTCAGACGGGGAGCGACATTCCGCCTGCGTTCTTGCTCGGATCAGCGGGGGACGCACGCGTCCTGCGCGCAGCGTGGAAAGCTGACTACAATTCAGCTCTTGTCGCGGGCGGGCGTGTGCAGCCTAGTTCCATATGAGAACACTCCTCGGTCCAATTCCGTATAGTAGATCAGCCTGTGTACTTTCAACGAATGTATTATTAGACATAATATCATAATAATATATATAGCCTTCAACGACCTCCTGAGCTGCCTGCCTGATGGTCTCAGGGCTAAAGAGACCGCGCGTCGTTCCTCACCCTAACTATTGGCATGCTATCAATGAAAGAAAATACATTGTAAATAAACATGGTTTTAGGCTATTGTTTTTATGTAGGCCTATAGGTTAAGCTATTTGTGTTCATAAGGTAACGTCATTGTAAACGAAAGTAGCCTATAGCCTATAATCCATATAGTCTTGACGGCATTCAAGATGTATCTTTCACATTAAAACTACATACAAAGCTGGGAATGCTAAGAAAATTGCATATGTTTGCAAACTAAAACAAGTGAACACAATTTTACAATCGAAAAATGCTTATGAGGCCATTATTTTACTTATATGGGGCAAAAGTGGTTTCTCTTCCTGCTTCTGCCTAAGCCCTCCACAATACCACAACACAACGGTGTCGTGTTTTACCGAAGGAGAAGTGAAGAAGACGGTAGCTAGCAGTAGCTAAAGCAGTTAGCTAATGTTAAGATCATTCCTCTAGCTGCTTTGCTGCTAATGCGAGTTCGTCTCCGTTCCTGCCCGAGAAACAGAAGTTGAACTAATAGCATCAAAATCAAAATAGCTACAGGAATCATCGTTGTAAAGTTAGCTATCTGCTTTTTAGCCACCGACAGCTACAGTTAATATTATGGAAGCTGCTGTCGTGAGCTAACTTGCTATCACGGTCTTATCGTGCAGCTTCACAGGCTGCTATTAGCAGACAGCACTAAATTTGACAAAATCACACTTGCACATCATTAGAATTCCAACCATTTATATGGGATTTATCATTCAACTACACATGGAACCTGCATACTACCTGATATTTCAACCTGCTGCCATCAGTGATCGGCGCGTCTGCTTGTTTGAGTCATGAATATCTTACGCAGTTACATTCCATGTAGTGTCCCAAAACTGTTTAATCATTCCCCATGTAGTTCACTATGAGTCGCACTCAATACATCCATGGTAATAGGGAGGGAGTGAGTGAACCATTTCAAACACATCTCTGGTCATCTCCGTTAGCCATCTTACTCGTCCTGATGCCATGTTCCATATGAGAACACTCAGCCTAATGTATTAAACTTCTACTTGTCCCGACAGTTAACAGATATAGACCCGGCGACAGTTACAGAGATAGAAACTATAAATAGATAGGCTTTGTTCGTAATAATTAAATTACAACCAGACAGAGAACAAGGAGTTTGAGAACGGTAGGCTCATCTAATGTGCGAGATGAGCTACAACAATGGGTCAATGAGTGGTATTACTGCGCCCCTATGGGCAGGCGAGCGGTGGTGCGGAATGCCGTAAAGCGCCTGTTAGAATACCGCGGGTCAAGTTACATTCTTATGTCCCCACATCTGTATATGAAACAAGTATACAATACAAGTATTGAATTTGGTGCATTTTAACATAAGTTTCAGTCATCCGGACATTTCAGAGATACGAACGACCTTCGGTCCCGTTGGGTTCGGATAAGTGGAGTCCTACTGTATTGTCAATTAATTAAAAAAATAAAATAAAATAAAAAACCTTGGAAAGAAAGATATCCAAGCTCCATTTTTTTTTTTTGCCTCAAAACAGCTGGAAGAATACCTTAAGAAATACCAATGTGACAGTCCAATGGTCCCATTCATTCATTCCTCTGACTGGGTGGAGATGGTTAATGGGGTGATGAATGCAGTGCTAAAACCACAGGTTGCAGAGTCTGTTAAAGACCCCCTAAAGATAGCTAAATGCTCTACAGATGACATTGACAAGGATGCCTTAGCCCCTGCAAAAACAGACATAGGGTTCTCAACCACCAAAGCACTGAGACAAGTCCAAAATGCAAGTGAAAGACACGTTTTGGAGTTTCAGGTAGACTGTAAGACGTGCCTTCTCACTCTGCTGAAGAGACTGCTGAATAAAACTCCAGTCCAGTCAACATTTGTCCGACAGGCTGCCTGTCTGCAGCCGCAACTGATGGCAGCCTCTCCTGAGGTCTGTGAGAGAACATTTAAACGGCTTCTCGCACTTCTTGTCGAGCTAAAAAGGTTCCCAGAAAGCGCCTGTGGTGATGCTGTAAAGCAATACCGATCTTTCCTCCAAGATGAAGTTTCCAGAAATAGATCAGAATTTGAGTCACAAGTATCATGCCTGGACACACTCCTGGGGGGAAAGATGAAAGGTAAAAAACAGTACAAACACGTGTGGCAAGTTGTCAAGACTGTTCTTGTTCTGTCTCACGGTCAGGCCACCATGGAGCGAGGGTTTTCTATAAATTCAGCCATGACTGTTGAGAACAAAAACAAAAAAGAGGACAATCTGTGATGCTGTAGCAAATGCAGGTGGGGTTGAAAAAGTTAACATCACACCTCAGATGATAACATCATGCAGAACAGCCAGGCAACGTTTTGAAGACTGCTTGAAGAGACAGCGGGAGAGTCAGTTCTCAGAAGAGGAGTGGAGACATGGAGGAAAGAAGAGCAAAAAAGAGAAGACTTGAGAAAGATATTGAACACTTAGAGAGAGAGAGTGAGAAAGCAGCTGCAGAGGCCGAGGCCTCATCTCATTCAAGGGAGTGTGTACTGAGGTTTCATCTTTTCAGAAAATCTCTCAAGGAGAAGAGAGCAGAGCTGGCTGCCCTAACATATTGAGACTGAAAATGTTTTGAGAAAATGTTTTGAAATGTCTTTTTTTCTATATTTATTTTGAATGTATGAAAGTAAAACTACTACTACTATACAAGGAAGTTAATGTGAGACATTTTCCCATTTTGTATTCTATTTCCTTGTTTCAAGTAACACATGGATCATCAGATTTAAGTTTAATAAACTTATGAATTTGTTGCTTCGAATACCATCATTGAAAATATAAAATAGTGCTTGAAAAAGTACTTGAAAGTCCTTGAATTTCATTTTGCAATGTCTGTGTGAACCCTGGGGAAGACATGCAGCAAAGGGCGTGGGCTGGATTCAAACCCACGCCGCTGCAGTGAGGACTAGCCTTTACATGGTAGCCTACACGCCCCATCCCTGAGTTAGCGGGGTGACCCGAGAAAGGTGTCTTTATCACTAACGCTCAGCCTTCATCCAACAGTAGGTCTGTTGTGTTCTGCGGTGTTCTTTCTCTGTCTCACGACATGCATGGGTCAATGAGATCACGCTCGGTTACTCAGCATATCGTTGTTGACATTCTGTCTGGTTCTCATGCTAATGAGATGCTTGTTTGAGTTTCCACGAACATGTTGAGAATGAAAGCGGCGCGTTCTCTCTCTAACAACACGCATGCGCCGGTTAGCTCGTGCGCCGCAGTTGAGCATAGTGGTTGTGAACTGTCTGGGCCCTGTTGTTTTCTGCCTTCTCTAGCAGCATCGAGCGCTGAGCACACGAAGGCTGAATATGCTAATGTGGTGATGTGATTCCCTGAATTATGAGACATCGCCGCTTTGTCTGAATGGGCAAATCGACGGCAGGTTGTCGGTAATGCGGACGCTGTTGACTCACTTGCAGAAAAAAGCGAGTGTCAACAGTTATGCAATCTGCCTATATTCACCGAGTCCAAGACTGCTGTTGGCTTCCCAGTCTGGACTTTTGAAGGTGCGTGTGGCTCATCAGTTCCTTCTGAAAGACTTTATTTGTGTTCACATAATAAGAGAAGAGGAAGAAGAAGAGGAGGAAGAAAAGGAACAGCCTTCCCTCTCACCCCCAAAAGGAACAGCCTCCCCTCTCACCCCCAAAAGTCAGAATCACTTCCCCTGCCTCTCTGGTTCGACAGACAGTTATGCAAGCATCAAATTGATTCTGCCGAAAGACGTGGAAAAGGGTTACCATGGGGACGGCTCTCACAAGCAGTAATTGGTGATAACCTCAGTAGTGTGTGTAAGGGGGGGGGGGCGGCTTAGAGGAGCCAGAGCCAGCCAGACACGATTAATTGTCACTTTGAGTGAGTGTGTGTGTGTGTGTGTTCATCTGTTGCAGGAGATTGTTTTGAGAGTGTGGTGATCATTGATGCTATATGAGGTTGTGACACATGGGTTGGAGGTCATCTGTCCACACCAGGGATGCTCTGTTAACACCTGAGAGAGAGAGAGAGAGAGAGAGTACACCATAGCAGATTATTTGAGCATGGTGACTGATCAACAACTAAAATTAATTGCTATTGAAACAGGGAGGCAGAGGAAAACCTGTCTCCCTGCAGAGCAGAGGCTGTAAGGTCACTGCAGACTTGAACAGAAAGTAAACACCCCAGGTCCTGTAGGCTACAGTCATGAGGCGGAAGTAGTCTAAGTTTGCTGCGCTCGCTAGCTCTCCCAAAGTGTACTGTTTTATCAATTTTTTTCCACTTGTATATCATATCTCCGTGTTTTAAATCATGCACGAACATTGGTGGTATCCAACAATTCGACTTTTGGATCCGACGTTTGGACCCCGAGCCCCAAGTCTAGATCAAACAGCTACGTTGCTGCAGCTAGCCGCTGCTAGCCAGCCCTAGCCAGCTCCCGAATGGGATAGCCCATTAGCCAACAGGGGACAGCTGTCTCCTGCCTCTCCAGTACCAACCCAACACACTGGAGGCCTTGCCTTGCTCCCAGTAGATCATGTGAGTATTGCCAGCACTACTAGGTAAGTAGCCCCCACTCTCCCTGCTAGCACTGCTAGGTAAGCAGCCCCCACTCCCCCCGCTAGCACTGCTAGGTAAGTAGCCCCTATCTCCCCGTTAGCATTACTACATAAATAGCACCCTCTCTCCCCGCTAGCATCGCAGGTTCATACTTCATTTCCAGTTTTATCCACTTGCATACCGTACCTCCGTGATCAAAGTCGTGCACAAACATTAGTGTTATCTGAGAGTCCAACGTTTGGATCTCAAGGTTTGTTGTCTTTGGTTTTCGTTTGTTTTACAGTTTGCTGAGCGGGATTTACAAGCCAGCAGCTGAGCCTTGCTTTTAGCAAGTAGATTGGGTTGGTTGTCTTCTGGTTTTTGTTTGTTTTACAGCTTGCTGAGCGTTGTTTTGCTCAAGCCAGCAGCTGAGCCTTGCTTTTAGCAAATAGATTGTTTGTTGTCTTCAAGGGTAGGTTTCTTTGTTTTTTTTGTTTTCCAGTTTGCTGAGAGTTGTTTTGCTCAAGCCAGCAAACTGACCCCATTTTTTAGCTGACCACATGAGTACTGCTAGCACTGTTAGGTAAGTAGCCACCAGCTATCCTAAGTGGACAAGTTGACAACTCTCAGGGGACAAGATGGCATCATACCACTCCTCCTCAGACTGCTCTGGATGCCGCCAGCTCAGCCAGAAGATCATAGAACTACAAGAGCAGATCACTCTCCATCAGACACAGCAGTCTTCGCATAGGAACCTGGATGAGTCCTGGCCTCTCCTTAGACCAGCGTCTATGCGGGCATGCTCCACTCCTGCGCATAATCCATGGATCACCGTATCAGCCCGCAAGAGCTCCAATTCAACCTGTGTTGCTTATGTACATTGCTGCCATGCTGAAATAATATAAACCGTTAACTACTACTAACACATTCCCCATGATCAACAAATTGGGTATTTGTGAAATGTCTTATGCAGTATGTTAATAAAAACGTTGAGAGGTCAATCAATCAATCAAAGCTTTGATCATCATACCTCTGGAGGAACTCAAGGGTTGATGCCAGTTCCACTGGGTAGTGGATGCTGAAGTTGTAATAACGTCCAAACATGAGACAGATGGCGGAGATGAAGCTGGGGATGTCATCATTCACAATGTTCCCATCGACACTCAGCATGAACCGATGTGAAGCATCGCATGAGGGGCCTGCTGAGAAAAACATTATAGATATCAGCACAAGGGAATCTTTCCACAGCATTACAATGCATATTTTAGTCAAAACTGTGCCTTTTCATCACCGTACCACACACAAGGCAGTGCAGGGCATCATGGGTAGGTTTTCCACTGGTACGTCGTTTGCCAGGCTAGTCTGTTCCACGTAGAGAAAGAGGTTCTCCTCGTTTTCATCAAAGTAAAAGAGCAGAAGAAGAACCATGTCTTTCACATCTTCTGAGCTTCCCTCCAGCTGTCCTCTGGTAGCGTTCAGCTTTGTGACAGCCTGTAAGACTCGTCTGTTCTTCTTAGCGCAAACATTCCTCATGAAGTCCAAGAGCTTTTTCCCTTTCCTGTCCACATTACTGAGGAAGGTGGCTTTCAGCGCTAACCCAGTCAACTCTTCCAAGTGGACGTCCAGACCGATCTCCTGGGCCATGCATGGCCACTCCATCACTTGATCAGTAACAGGTGTACTGTACAGACCATACTAATGATATTTTGTGTGAATGATATACTAAACAAAAGCAAGTACACGTCTTCCAAGTGCGACGCATTTAAACCCCTTCTGATGTAAAAGTCTGACACTGAGAATGTAAAACAGTAACACACCTGTAAATGTAAATATTTATTTGTCTGTAGTCTTCAATATCTTCTGGTTTTTTATTTGTAATTAATTTAGGAAAATTATGTTTTTTTTCCAACTTTGACATTATAGTGTCCTTTGTGTTTATCAGTGACAACAAATGTGGTAACGTCAACATACACACACGCAACCCCCCGTGCCTGGTCTGTGTGTCCGGAGGCACAAGGTGACCCTGTCCTGTCACATCAGCTCACGACATACACACACACACACACACACACACACACACACACACACAACCATGACACACACACACAACCACGACAACACAACCACGACACACACACAACAGGAACATCCCGAGGCTCTCCCTAGGACCACTTTATGTCACAAACACACAGCTATGCATATGCGTGTGCATTCGCACACACACACAAACCCACACATCTGACCTGACATTTTCCTCACAGCACACCTGACCTGTAGGCCTCCGTTTTTATTTCTGAGGAGTGTGTAATGAAAATTCTGTATTATTACATCTTAGTTGAACCCCGCTGTATTAGACCTTAGTTGAAGTGATTAACAGACTGTTGTTTTAGCCAGTTAAAACTGGCCTCTCATTCCTGGCACAGACAGACTAAACACCCTTGATTGTCTTCACTCACACAGTCCTCGCCAACAACCCTCTCTGTCGACAAAACCCCTAAGCCCTAAGATTTATTACAGGTGATAGTTATGACACCCACCACTGTGTTCTTTATGATAAGGTGGGCTGGTCTCCTCTCTTTTTAAGGCGTAACTATCACTGGTATTTGTTTATTTTCAAAGCCATTATGGGTAAACTTCCACCTTACATCTTGTCTCTGTTGGACTGGATCCTTGGTATCTACCAGACCCGATCAAACGATCGGTTTGTTTCAGGGTTCCTTGTGTGCCTTCTGAACTCTTTTGTCCATGATGCTCCTCATACATGGAATACTCTACAACAGACTCTAAAGCTTGAGGTACTTCCTTCAGTCACAGAGTTTAAATGCTTGGCTCTTGGCATTTGTACTTCGACCTGTAACTGTTTTTAGTTATTATTATTAGGGGCCAGGCAGCGTAGCTGCCGGAACCCTATTGTATTTGCCTATATTATTATTATTATTATTATTATGATTATTATTATTCTCCATCTTCCACTGAAGTCTAACTTCCCATGGACAAAAAATCACCAAAATGTGCACATAGCTCCAGTACTATATCCAAAGTCCTCAACCTGCATTGTAGGTCAATAAACCTGAAGGTGGCGCTACAGCAACAGTCTAAAGTTTAAAACTTAAAAAAATCATAACAAATCAGCCATAGGTGCTATCACTGTAAAACCACCACGTGAATGTAGTCCCAAGTGAGACAAAACTTTCATACACTTTGACCTTGCAGGAATTTTGAAGTCCATCACTCTGATTTATTCATAAACTGTAAAACCTATCAAACATATCTCCTCCCACATTTTTTGTTCAATTGACACCAAAATTAATATACTGTATCTACAGACTGTCCTTACCAAAGGATCCTCACAGATTTTTGAAATATGAAAAATTGAGCCCACAGCACATCAAAAAGTTTCACTGTTAACAGTTTTGTATACAGTTCCTATTAATTCTCGCCAAATCAATGTCTGATCATCCTCATAAAAAGTGACAACATTGGCCACATATCCAAGATGTAGTATGATTTCTTTCAGAATTTTATCTCAAAAATTGAATTTTTTAAAATATGTTTAATTCTGTCCTCTGAAACCAACACTTCATACAGAGAAAACTACGTTACCCACAATCCAACGCAAGCTCCACGAATCTGAGACATCGCTGTTGGCAACCCTACCCCACCCCCGCCGAGGATTACAATGACTAAATCGATTGATTGGCAACTGACTGAGTACACAGCTGCTGAAGTTAATGTTCAATTATGAAAAAAAAGCTAACAAAACCTGTAACCCACATTTTTCAATCAATTAACACTAAAGTTGCTACACTGGATCTTCAAACTGTCATTCACAAACTCATTGACCAGATTATTGAATTATCAAAATTGATCTTACAATGCATCAAAATGTTTTACTTATTATTATTATTCTCCATCTTCCACTGAAGTCTAACTTCCCGTGGACAAAAAATCACCAAAATTTGCACAAAGCTCCAGTACTATACCCAAAGTCCTCAACCTGCATTGTAGGTCAATAAACCTGAAGGTGGCGCTACAGCAACAGTCTAAAGTTTAAAACTTTAAAAAAATCATAACAAATCAGCCATAGGTGCTATCACTGTAAAACCACCACGTGAATGTAGTCCCAAGTGAGACAAAACTTTCATATGCTTTGACCTTGCAGGAATTTTGAAGTCCATCACTCTGATTTATTCATAAACTGTAAAACCTATCAAACCTATCTCCTCCCACATTTTTTGTTCAATTGACACCAAAATTGATATACTGTATCTACAGACGGTCCGTACCAAACGTTCCTCACAGATTATTGAAATATGAAAAATTGAGCCCACAGCACATCAAAAGGTTTTACTGTAAACAGTTCTGTATACAGTTCCTATTAATTCTCGCCAAATCAATGTCTGATCATCCTCATAAAAAGTGACAACATTGACCACATATCGAAGATGTAGTGTGATTTATTTCAGAATTTTATCTCAAAAATTGAATTTTTAAAAATATGTTTAATTCTGTCCTCTGAAACCAACACTACATACAGAGAAAACGACATTACCCACAATCCAACGCAAGCTCCGGAGACATCGCTGTTGGCAACCCTACCCAGCCCCCGCCGAGGATTACAATGACTAAATCGATTGATTGGCAACTGACTGAGTACACAGCTGCTGAAGTTAATGTTCAATTATGAAGAAAAGCAAACAAAACCTGTAAAAATGAATAAACATATCTCATCCCACATTTTTCAATCAATTAACACCACACAACTTGCTCCACTGGATGTTCAGACTGTAATTCACAAACTCATTGACCAGATTGTTGAATTATCAAAATCGAGCTTACAATGCATCAAAATGTTTTACAAATGTTTTACGATACGATACGAATGTACAAAATTAACATTGGAATGTCAACTTTCTTGATGTCCTCCTATTCGCTCGCTTATTGCTCCTAAACTTGTCGGAAATTGCCTGGCCCCGCCTCATCGCTGCGAAGCAGCTTTAATTATTATTGTATATTGTATTTGTTCTGTTGTTATTTGTGTCTCTGTGTGAACTTGTCACTGTAAATGAGGGAAACCTCAGTGCTTTACGAGTATAAATAAAGGTTTGAAATGAAATGAAAACAGGAATCCAGCTGGACTGGGGGGTGGGAAGAGAGGGCTGAGAAGTAACTCACACACCGAGGTTGTCTTTGACTGTATAAATGTTGACTGTAACCGCAGATCAGGGATGTAATTTCTCACTCTGCAGATTGCTGTGTGCATGAAGCCACTGAGATCTGATCGTCTCCTTCTCCAGACGGGTTATTGGGGGTGTTTGTATGTTACTGGTCCCCTCCTCCAGACGGGTTATTGGGGGTGTTTGTATGTTACTGGTCCCCTCCTCCAGACGGGTTATTGGGGGTGTTTGTATGTTACTGGTCCTCTTCTCCAGACGGGTTATTGGGGGTGTTTGTATGTTACTGGTCCCCTCCTCCAGACGGGTTATTGGGGGTGTTTGTATGTTACTGGTCCCCTTCTCCAGACGGGTTATTGGGGGTGTTTGTATGTTACTGGTCCCCTTCTCCAGACGGGTTATTGGGTGTGTTTGTATGTTACTGTGCTTTTGTATGTATTGTATGTGGCCATTGTGCTGCTTGTGTGTAATTTAAATTTGCTAAACTTAGAACGTTGGCATTCAACTCTCTCCTGAGCAATACTGAGCAATAATGTCACAGAAATTTCCACAATGAATGTCATGAAAGCCACAGGCTTCTGTGTGTGTGTGTGCGTGTGTTTATGTGCATGTGTGTATATGTGTGGGGGGGTGTGTGTCCACACAAAGTCTTCAGCTCCTCTCCTGCAGGGCGTATAAAGTGTGTTCATCTGTCAGATTAATGACAGTAAATAAGTGAGGGGTCTGTATTCATAATGAGGGGTGAGGTCCTGCCAGAGGAGGTTAACCTTTAAAACACACAACAGCGCCTGACACCACTCTGACTGAAACATGAGACCACTCTGACTGAAACACATGAGACCACTCTGACTGAAACACATGAGACCACTCTGACTGAAACATGAGACCACTCTGACTGAAACACATGAGACCACTCTGACTGAAACATGAGACCACTCTAACTGAAACACATGAGACCACTCTGACTGAAACACACGAGACCACTCTGACTGAAACACATGAGACCACTCTGACTGAAACATGACACCACTCTGACTGAAACATGAGACCACTCTGACTGAAACACATGAGACCACTCTGGCTGAAACATGAGACCACTCTGACTGAAACACATGAGACCACTCTGGCTGAAACATGAGACCGCTCTGACTGAAACATGAGACCACTCTGACTGAAACACATGAGACCACTCTGACTGAAACATGAGACCACTCTGACTGAAACATATGAGACCACTCTGACTGAAACATGACACCGCTCTGAAACACATGAGACCACTCTGACTGAAACATGAGACCGCTCTGACTGAAACATGAGACCACTCTGACTGAAACACATGAGACCACTCTGACTGAAACATGAGACCACTCTGACTGAAACATATGAGACCACTCTGACTGAAACATGAGACCGCTCTGACAGAAACACATGAGACCGCTCTGACTGAAACACATGAGACAACTCTGACTGAAACACGAGACCACTCTGACTGAAACATGAGACCACTCTGACTGAAACATGAGACCACTCTGACTGAAACACATGAGACCACTCTGACTGAAACACATGAGACCGCTCTGACTGAAACACAAGACCACTCTGACTGAAACACGAGACCACTCTGACTGAAACGCATGAGACCACTCTGACTGAAACATGACACCGCTCTGAAACACATGAGACCACTCTGACTGAAACATGAGACCGCTCTGACTGAAACATGAGACCACTCTGACTGAAACACATGAGACCACTCTGACTGAAACATGAGACCACTCTGACTGAAACATATGAGACCACTCTGACTGAAACACGAGACCACTCTGATTGAAACATGAGACCACTCTGACTGAAACACATGAGACCACTCTGACTGAAACACATGAGACCGCTCTGACTGAAACACGAGACCACTCTGACTGAAACGCATGAGACCACTCTGACTGAAACACGAGACCACTCTGATTGAAACATGAGACCACTCTGACTGAAACACATGAGACCACTCTGACTGAAACACATGAGACCGCTCTGACTGAAACACGAGACCACTCTGACTGAAACACGAGAACACTCTGACTGAAACACGAGACCACTCTGACTGAAACACATGAGACCACTCTGACTGAAACACGAGACCACTCTGACTGAAACACGAGACCACTCTGACTGAAACACATGAGACCACTCTGACTGAAACACTTTTATTACAATTACACAAACATGTGACACCGCTTTGACTGAAACATTTTTATTACAATTACACAAACATGAGATACCACTCTGACTGAAACACTTTTATTACAATTACAGAAACAGAGACTTCAGTAAATAATGGAGAAATATACAGAGAGAGAGAGATGCTGTGTGGGTGAATTGAGGGAGGCTCACACACACACAAACACGCATGCGCGCGTGTGCACACACACACACATACAAACTAGGAACAGGACCCCGAGAGGACTGTGTTGGTGTGCAGGTGTGTGTGTGTGTGTGTGCATGCGTGTGTGTGTGTGTTTGTGTGTTTACTGTACATGTTAGGCTTATAGTTGACTGTAACTACAGTGGTAGAGCTGATATGCTAGTCCAGCACGTACGCCCCTGCTGGTCTGATCAATCATGACAGGTTAAACCAGAGAGTCCTACAGGGGGGGTTAACAGAGGGGTCTTACCCTGACCCTACAGGGGGGGTTAACAGAGGGGTCTGACCCTGACCCTACAGGGGGGGGTTAACAGAGGGGTCTGACCCTGACCCTACAGAGGGGGTTAACAGAGGGGTCTGACCCTGACTCTAAAGGGGGGTTAACAGAGGGGTCTGACCCTGACTCTAAAGGGGAGTTAACAGAGGGGTCTGACCCTAAAGGAGGGGGGGGGGGGGAGAGGAGAGACGGA
The DNA here is from genome assembly GCF_949987555.1 of Borostomias antarcticus. Classification (NCBI taxonomy): domain Eukaryota; kingdom Metazoa; phylum Chordata; class Actinopteri; order Stomiiformes; family Stomiidae; genus Borostomias; species Borostomias antarcticus. The sequence goes on along the minus strand of NC_140234.1, from coordinate 41,176,480 downwards.
GGAGTGTGGAGATACACGAGGGGATGATGGGAGGATGAGGGGGATGATAGTCAGTAGGGGGAGACAGCGTGGGGGAGATTGAGACAGGATGATAGTCAGTAGGGGGAGACAGCGTGGGGGAGATTGTCAATGAATTTCAACCACAGGGCTGTCTGCACAGCCCTGTCTGTCTTTCTAACTACATGTCTGTCTGTCTGTCTGTCTAACTACCTGTCTGTATGTCAGTCTGTCTGTCTATCTAACTACATGTCTGTCTGTTTAACTGTCTGTCTATCTAACTACATGTCTGTCTGTTTAACTGTATGTCTATCTAACTACCTGTCTGTCTGTTTAACTGTCTATCTAACTACCTGTCTGTCTGTTTAACTGTATGTCTATCTAACTACCAGTCTGTCTGTTTAACTGTCTATCTAACTACCTGTCTGTCTGTTTAACTGTCTGTCTATCTAACTACCTGTCTGTCTAACTGTCTGTCTATCTAACTACCTGTCTGTCTGTTTAACTGTCTGTCTAACTACCTGTCTGTCTGTTTAACTGTCTGTCTATCTAACTACCTGTATGTCTGTTTAACTGTCTGTCCATCTAACTACCTGTCTGTCTGTCTATCTAACTGCCTGTATGTCTGTTTAACTGTCTATCTATCTAACTACCTGTCTGTCTATCTAACTACCTGTCTGTCTGTCTATCTAGCTACCTGTCTGTCTGTCTATCTAACTACCTGTCTGTCTGTCTATCCAACTACATGTCTGTCAGTTTAACTGTCCGTCTATCTAACTGCCTCTCTGTCTGTTTAACTGTCTGTCTATCTAACTACCTGTCTGTCTGTTTAACTGTCTGTCTATCTAACTACCTGTCTGTCTCTTTAACTGTCTGTCTATCTAACTATCTGTCTGTCTGTTTAACTGTCTGTCTATCTAACTACCTGTCTGTCTGTTTAACGGTGTCCTGTCTGTGGGCCTCCCTCAGTCTGCGCATGTCCTCCCAGCCTCTAACGGTCTCCCTCTGGGACCGGAGCTTCTCCCAGCCCTCCTCCAGCTATCCCAGCATGCAATGCGGTGGTGAGGTCCCCTTCCTCCACAGTGCTGTTGTGGTCGGGGTGGGGGACAGGGCGGTCCAATCGCGGTCGCTGGGGACATGTCCAGACCCCGCCTGGTCCTGCTGCCTGCTAGAGGGTTCAGTTCATTGGCACAGGCGTCAGTGTGTATGTGTCTGTGTGTGTGTGCGTATGTGTGTGTGTGTGTGTGTGTGTGTGCATCATTCAAGTTGGGTTGTGGAATGACGTTGCTGGAATGTGCTGAGAGGTTTTTCATCCTGTCTCCTCTACAAAACACACACACATACAGAACACACACACACACACAGAACACACAACACATACACACACACAGACCGGTTAGAGATTCATACACACACACGTGTGCACTCACAGACCTTCAGTCTTACAGGTGTATTTCTTACCTGTTTCTCGTCCCACTACCGGACATCTCTATAAAGCTGAGAGAGATAGAGAGAGAGATGGAGAGAGAGAGAGAGAGAGAGAGAGGGAGAGAGAGAGAGAGAGAGAGAGGGAGGGAGAGAGAGATGGAGAGAGAGAGAGATGGAGAGAGAGGGAGAGGGGGAGAGATGGAGAGAGAGATGGAGAGAGAGGGAGAGAGAGAGGGGGGAGAGAGAGAGAGAGAGAGAGAGAGGGGGAGAGAGAGGGAGAGAGAGAGAAAGAGTGAGCCACACACACACACACACACTAACTGGCTGAACAAGTCTGCCATGTGAGATGTTGAGTGCTAACAGGCGTGTCAAACATGATCAGTGTTGGGACTGATCACGCTGGGAGGAGACACACTCACACACACACACACACACGAGCACAGATCACAGAACACACATCCACTGAGCACACACAATCGCACAGACAAAGGTGGGGAACAACCAACCAGGGTACACACACCACAAAAACAAATATAACCCAACACACACACACACACATAACCCAGCGGTAGCATGCACCCCCCCCCCCCCACCGTGCAGCACCCAGCTGAGCATGTGAAAGCTCTAGTAAATCTGACAGCTGTTCCAGACATGCTCCTCCCCCTCATCCAGCCATATTGGAATGTTCCAGACTCTCCCCACTATGACCCACTCTGGTCAGTCCTGTCCTGAAGGCACAAACACGCCTGCTGTTTCAACACCACTCTGTGTGTGGAGGGAGGGAGGGGAGGAGCCTATCAAGTCAATCAGAGTAAATCAAAGTTCAGAGGTCATCCATCCTGACCCCTAGGTTCGAACCCACGCCCCCTCCATCAGTGGAACACGGGGGGGATTCGACCACAGGATCAGCATGGAGGCTTCTGATAGGCCCGGAGCCCCTAGACAGAGCTGTTCGATAGGCTGGCGGACCTAGAGCGGGGCAGGTGATTGGAGGAGAGACTCACG
>NC_140234.1:41166550-41171550 GCF_949987555.1 Borostomias antarcticus | reverse complement strand
GTTTATCTCTCAGATGTTGAGGTTTGGTTGTGTTTATTTGTCTCAGATGTTGAGGTTTGGTTGTGTTTATCTCTCAGATGTTGAGGTTTGGTTGTGTTTATCTCTCAGATGTTGAGGTTTGGTTGTGTTTATCTCAGATGTTGAGGTTTGGTTGTGTTTATCTCTCAGATGTTGAGGTTGGGTTGTGTTTATCTCTCAGATGTTGAGGTTCGGTTGTGTTTATCTCTTAGATGTTGAGGTTCGGTTGTGTTTATCTCTCAGATGTTGAGGTTCGGTTGTGTTTATCTCTCAGATGTTGAGGTTCGGTTGTGTTTATCTCTCAGATGTTGAGGTTCGGTTGTGTTTATCTCTCAGATGTTGAGGTTCGGTTGTGTTTATCTCTCAGATGTTGAGGTTTGGTTGTGTTTATCTCTCAGATGTTGATGTTTGGTTGTGTTTATGTCTCAGATGTTGAGGTTTGGTTGTGTTTATCCCTCAGATGTTGAGGTTTGGTTGAGTTTATCTGTCTCAGATGTTGAGGTTTGGTTGTGTTTATCTCTCAGATGTTGAGGTTTGGTTGTGTTTATCTGTCAGATGTTGAGGTTTGGTTGTGTTTATCTCTCAGATGTTGAGGTTTGGTTGTGTTTATCTCTCATATGTTGAGGTTTGGTTCCCAGCTCTAACAAGGCTCATGAACCAATAGTACAGCAACATTGGTTTAGCACACGGTATGTCAGGAGGAGGGAGCGTTCAGGAGCGCTAATACTATGTTTTAATACTATATGTATTTAAAAAAAATATATATACTACTTTACATGATTAGTCTACATAAAAATATTGACTACTGCACCTTTAAGAGTCAATCTAGCCGCTGTGTTCACCATGACAGAGACGTCTCATATGGTCGACGAGGGTTTTTGTAACAAATTCAAGCCACTGAGAAACAACATATACACACACACACACACACAAACAATTCTTATCCTTCCCTCCTGACTATCTTCCTGTCTCATCCTCCTCTTCTCTCTCTCTCTCTCTCTCTGTTCTCCTCTCTCTCTCTCTCTCTCTCTGTTCTCCTCTCTCTCTCTGTTCTCCTCTCTCTCTCTCTCTCTCTCTCTGTTCTCCTCTCTCTCTCTCTCTCTCTCTCTCTCTCTCTGTCCTCCTCTGTGCACCTGTGGGTCATCTCATCTGGAGAGTGACTGATGGATGTTATGTTATGTTATGTTATTTTTATTTATAATGCGCCCCCCAACCAACTGTTACATCAGCCCGGGGCGCAGCCCGGGTACAAAAAGAGACAAACAAAAACAAGGGACTGCAGAGACACAAAATGAAACTACATTTAAGACACAAGACAAGGACATAAATTATATATCGTCTGTGACAAAGAGGTGAGTTTTAAGCTGTGCTCTAAAAGAGTCTAGGGTGGTGGCGGACTTGATTTGACTTGAAGCTTGTTCCATAGCCCAGGTGCCATCACAGAGAATGCACGGTCTCCCTTTGTGACAAGTTTTGACCGTGGGAGGGTCATCTGGGTCATCAGGGTCATCTGGTTGTCAGATCTGAGCCGGCGACCAGGCCTGAAGCTGGTAGGTTGGTCCAGGAGATCTTTGATGTAAGCTGGGGCGAGACCATTGAGGGCTTTGAAGACATACATGAGGATCTTGAATTTCACTCTGCGCTTCACTGGGAGCCAGTGAAGGGAGGAGAGGACAGGAGAAATGTGTTCCCTCATCTTAGTGCCTGTCACCAGCCTGGCAGCGGCATTTTGGACTAGCTGCATGCTGTGGATGGTCTTGTCGGTGACCCCGGCATAGAGGGCATTACAATAGTCCAGTCTGGGGAAGATGAGCATTAGTACGACCCTCCGTAGGTCGCTAGAGGAGAGGAAGGACTTGATTTTGGATACTGTGCGCAGTTGGAAAAAACAGGATTGCACCACAGATCTCACTTTCTTGTCAAACTTGAGGTCTGTGTCAAATATGACCCCAAGGTTTCTGACGTGGGATTTTTCAACGGTGGACAAACTTCCTAGATTATTTCTGATCTGACTGATCGAGGTGGAGTTGCCGATCAGAAGGATTTCACTCTTGTTGTCATTGAGCTGCAGGAAGTTTTGCGACATCCACTCCTTTATGTCCCGCAAGCAGTCCTTCAGACGGTCCAGCCCAGAGGGATCGTCTGCCCTGAGTGGAAGATAGATTTGAGTATCATCTGCGTAGCAATGGAAGGAAATCTTATGGCGATGAATGACTTGGCTGAGGGACAGCATGTAGATGGAGAAAAGGATGGGACCCAGTATTGAGCCCTGAGGGACCCCGCAGGTGAGGTTGACACGGCAGGATGAATGGTTGGCTATATTCACTGAAAAGGTCCTGTTGTTGAGGTAGAACTTGAACCAGGACAGGGCTGTGTTGGTGATGCCAACCCCCTGTTGGAGGCGGTCGAGGAGGATGGTGTGATCTATAGTATCAAATGCTGCACTAAGAGCCAGTGTTCTCGGTGGACGACCAGAACGCGATAACATTCTCTGTCCTCTCGGCCAACCCCACCCCCACCCAGCCCAAAGAAGGACACACTGAGCAGCTACTAACATCCTGGTCCTCTCTCTCCTCTATAGACACACTGAGCAGCTTCTAACATCCTGGTCCTCTCTCTCCTCTATAGACACACTGAGCAGCTTCTAACATCCTGGTCCTCTCTCTCCTCTATAGACACACTGAGCAGCTTCTAACATCCTGGTCCTCGCTCCCCTCTATAGACACACCCAACAGCTACTAACATCCTGGTCCTCTCTCTCCTCTATAGACACACTGAGCAGCTTCTAACATCCTGGTCCTGACTCCTGCTCTCCTCTACTATAGGTGGGTGTGTTGTATCTCTCCCTCCTGGGAAGATGTGACCTTTCCTATGTTTCAGGATTCTCTCTCTCTCACACACACACAGACATGCAGGCACGCACACACACAGACACGCACACACACGCGCGCACACACACACACACACACACACACACACACACACACACACACACACACACACACACACACACACACACACATTCTACTTACCACTGTTGCCTTTCTGGTTTCTCCTGCTTTTCACTCTCATAGACCACCGTCAAACCCCAACTACAGAGAGAGAGAGAGAGAGAAGAGAAATAAAGAGAGAGTGAGAGAGAAAGAGAGAGAAGAGAGATAAAGAGAGAGAAGAGAGATAAAGAGAGAGAGGGATAAAGTGAGAGAGAAGAGAGGGGGAGAGAGAAGTGTGGTTGATGACAGTTAAACATCATCATGACTTCAGCAGCAACAGTAGACTAGATGCTGAATGTTAGATATCCCCAGCAGACTTTGATTGACAGTTGAAACAGATTAACCACAACAGTCCAACAGGAGTTTCCATCATCTCCAAACACATGATGATTTATTATGATTATGATTTCTCTGGAAAGGTGCTGATCGTTGCAAGCAATGTCATGTAAACATATTGCAGGGTGTGCTGTGTTTACGGTGCCTACCAGGATCAGAGTTGACGCTCTGCTTGGTTAGTGCACCCTCTTGAGGGCAAACTGACACACACACACACACACACACAGACACACACAGGGCTCTGGTAGCCAGGAGGGCTCGGAGAGGGACAGGAGTGAGAGTTGAAGGGTGATGGAGCTGTTATGTAAAAACAAAAAATGCCCAAAGCCAACAGGTCATGATGAAAAGACTGGAGCACGGCTGAGTCGGACAGAAGAGACCTGGACATGAATACAAGACCTGACTGTCCTTTAAAACCTGGACATGAACACAAGACCTGACTGTCCTTTAAAACCTGGACATGAACACAAGACCTCACACTGTCCTTTAAAACCTGGACATGAACACAAGACCTGACTGCTGATGACTTTCGTTGTCTTTTGTCATTGTCCTTATTAAGCTCTGCGTTGTGTTTCGATGACAATAAAAGACGGCCCCCAATCTCACAAAATACCACACAGTCCAGTGTCTCCTTTTGAGGTGTATTCCAAATGAATCGCTCCAACACGGGATTTGAGCCTCAAGCAAAAGCGGTTTATTACAGAAGGTTTAACATACAAAAGACGATGGCATATAGCCTAATGTACAGTTGACTTCTCTGTATGCTGTCTGGACCCAAATCAAAGTATTGGTCTCGTTGCAACGTTCTTATGTGGTTTGAGTGTCCCCCCTCCCTCTTCTCTTCTCCGATAAGACTGTCTCTCTGGTCTCTTCTGTGGCCTTGTTTGGTCAAGTTAACCTACGCCGCCTCGGCGCCCAGGCCTTTATCTCTAACCACAACAATGGTGTTTGGCACAGAGTGTACCAGCCATGGAATGTCTTTATCTCATAAGTCTATGGAAGAGGGACACCGTTTCTTACCGAAAACTCAAGCCGACAGCCATACTCAGAGGTCAATCATCATTATTAGGAAATAGCTAACAGGATCATATTAAAAGGCATTTCCTTTAAAACCTGGACATGAACACAAGACCTGACTGTCCTTTAAGACCTGGACATGAATATAAGACCTGACTGTCCTTTAAAACCTGGACATGAACACAAGTTGCTGTCCTTTAAAATCAATCAATGGAAAACGCATTGCAGAATGACCATTGAAAATAGAAATCTAAATGAGGTTGTTTTTAAACAAACATTTAAAGCAGCCCAACGTAGGATGTGGTATTTTTATGATTTGGCACCCCCTACAGATTCACTTTTGCACAAGTCGTAAAATTGTTCAGTACAGCTGCACGCCTGCATTTGTGAAACCAGTCCACAAACACCCACATGAGACAACAGAAAACAGTTGATAGCTGGAATAAAAGGGCCTAGTTAGTATATATATATATATATTTGAAGGGCCCTACTAATCACTAAGTACCTCAAAGTACTATAAAGTATACCACAAAGTACCGGAAAGTACTCCAAAATATAGTGCAAAGTACTGCAAAATACTGCAAAATACCACAAAGTACCCAGAAGTATACAGCAAAGTACCCCAAAGTATACAGC
>NC_140234.1:41159050-41161550 GCF_949987555.1 Borostomias antarcticus | reverse complement strand
AACCACACAGCTCTGACTAACCATAACACAACCACACAGCTTTGACTAACCACAACACAACCACACAGCTTTGACTAACCATAACACAACCACGCAACATTAACTTCAACCATAACACAACCACACAGCAGACTTCAACCTTAACACAACCACACAGCTTTAACTAAACATAACACAACCACACAACTGTGACTAACCACAACACAACCACACAACTGTGACTAACATAACACAACCACACAATTGTGACTAACCATAACACAACCACACAACTGTGACTAACCATAACACAACCACACAGCAGACTTCAACCTTAACACAACCACACAGCTTTGACTAACCATAACACAACCACACAGCATTGACCTCAACCATAGAACTTCAACCATAAGACAATAGGACTTTAACTATAACAGAACCATGGGATAGAACTTCAACCATAAGACAATAGGACTTTAACCATAACAGAACCATGGGATAGAACTTCAAACATAACGTGTCACCAAGCTTCCAGCGGAGCGACCAGCAGGGGGCAGACTTTTCCCTGGGCCAGCTGAAGGTGGAGGTGGCGCATATGAGATGGATCAGACGCGTGTTAATGAGGGGTTGACAGGAGTGTGGCTGCGGTTCATAGTTACATCAAAGATGTGTGTGTAGTGCTCTATGAGGTCCTCAATGACCCGGCCGGCCGTGTAGTCCTTCCCATCCGTCTGGAACAGCGTGGGGCCGAACACGATGGCCAGGTTATGGAGGTTCATCTGGTTCAGCTCTGAAAACCGCTGCACACTGTGGCCAAATACGCACACACACACACACACACACACACACAAACACGCACGCACGCACACAGTCATACAATGTCCACTTCCAGACTGATTGATTTAATTTACTTGACAACTCAAATGTAAACAGGTGTGTGTGTGTGTGTGTGTGTGTGTGTGTGTGTGTGTGTGTGTGTGTGTGTGTGTGTGTGTGTGTGTGTGTCTCACCAATACAGATGGTTGACCAATGCTTTGAGCGTGGCCTTGTTCACCCTGGGCAGTCTATTCAGCAGGAGCTGATACTGAGACACCTTCATACTGTCCTCCTGGAGAGCTGAGGGACCACAGAGACAGAGAGAGAGAGAGAGAGAGAGAGAGAGAGAGAGAGACCGCAGAGAGAGACCGCATAGAGAGAGTTGAGAGAGAGAGAGAGAGACAGAGAGGGAGGGAGAGAGAGAGAGAGAGAGAGAGAGAGAGAGAGAGAGAGACAGGTGTTCAACATCAACATCAACCTCATCACATCTGAAATAATACTGGAAATCCCTGTGAATGAGCCAAGAGTAACCCTGACTCCTCCCCTAGAGTCTCAGATAACCCTGACCCCTCCCCTAGAGTCTCAGATAACCCTGACTCCTCCCCTAGAGTCTCAGATAACCCTGACCCCTCCCCTAGAGTCTCAGATAACCCTGACTCCTCCCCTAGAGCCTCAGATAAAGAGGGGCCAGCGGCCCCCAGGCTGGTAGAACAGACAGGTGGTTGTTGGGGACAGACAGGTGATTGTTGGGGACAGACAGGTGATCGTTGGGGACTGCGCTAGCAGGTGGTTGTATAGGAGCCTCTGTCCTGACTGTGTGGAGCGCAGGGTGTGGTCAGAACAGAATGACCTACACCCTCTCCTGACTGTGTGGAGGGCAAGGTGTGGTCAGAACAGAATGACCTACACCCCGCCCAACAGCAACAGGACAATGCTGTTAAAGGGCTAGTTCAGAATTTTGGACATAGAGCCTCATTTAGGCTACGACTTATCCATAATGTTGTTGATTGATGGAGAAAGTTTTCAGCTGATTCCATGCTGTCTCTCGTTCGGGCGTTAGCGGCATGCTAATGCTAGCAGCTAGCAATCAAAGAAAACTCACTTAAACACAGTGCACCCAAATCAAATCAAATATGAGGACAGTCTGTCGAGGGCTCATTTGAGTTTTTATAACATAATTTTTGAAGTCCAACTATCGTTGAACCCATTAGTTTGTTCGGATCTATATGGCTCACATATCTCTCTGTAAATAGGGCGGCGGAGCGATACATAACTAGCCGGCACTATTGTCTTCACAACAACAAGGAACAGAGGAGTGGACTATTCTCTTACCATCAAGTTGCAATGGCCACGTTCGAAAGGGATATGTCTGACTTGGCTTGACTGATGAGGAGTTTAGTTTCTCTGGAGATCCGTACTTATTTGGAGTGTTTATAAATGAGTTTTGTTCGAATGCTAGCAATTTCGGATTGATTGCGCTAGCATTAGCATGCCGCTAACGCCCGAACAAGGGACAGCATGGAATCAGCTGAGAATGTTCTCCATCAATCAACAACGTCATGGGTAAGTTGGAAACAAGGCTCTACGTCCAGAATGGGGACTGACCACCCCCCCACCCCGGCAGGGTCAGGAGGATGGCGTTGATGACCAGCCGTTCTCACCAGGCGTGCTCAGCCAGGCCGTGGCCGTCTCCGAGGTGAACAGG
>NC_140234.1:41131550-41154050 GCF_949987555.1 Borostomias antarcticus | reverse complement strand
ACTCATATAGCTCCTGTGTTCAGGTTACTCACAGAGCTCCTATGTTCAGGTTACTCATATAGCTCCTGTGTTCAGGTTACTCACAGAGCTCCTGTGTTCAGGTTACTCACAGAGCTCCTGCAGCTTCCTCAGATGAATCTCCTCTCCCACACCGTCTTCAAGATACGCGTGGAGGGAGGAGCCGACCAGCGCAAACCAGCCAATCCGAGGGCTCTGCAGGTTCAGCCCGTCCTTATACCGCAGCCGACCAATCCGCTCAAAGCCCAGCCTCAACAGGGGCTCCGCATTGGCTGGGATTAACGTCTGTTAGGGAGGGAGGAGAGGGGAGGGCGGAAGAGGCGATTCACCACAAAGATCAAGTTAACATTTTTGAAGACAACATTTATTTCGCTTGATGACATTTTGGTGCCTGAGAAGGTGACCAGACAGGTGGTGGAAGGTCATGATCCATGATCCAGTGGTTGAACACCCACACTAAAGGTCAAGGTCAAGGTCGCTTTATTTGTCAAGTAAAACATGCAGTGAAATGAAGGGTGCTCAAGTCATTGTGCTAAAAACAGTAAGATACAATAAGATGAATAAGAACAGTTGATTAAACAATAGGTACTGAGTGCAAGATAGCAAGTCGCTGGCTGTAACACCCACCAGGCTCCTCCCCCTTGTAACGCCCACCAGGCTCCTCCCCCATGTAACGCCCACCAGGCCCCTCCCCCCTGTAACGCCCACCATGCCCCTTCCCCCCTGTAACGCCCAACAGGCTCCTCCCCCCTGTAACGCCCACCAGCGCCGTTACCTTGGTGATGGACTTGACCCACTCCCTGTGGGTCTCCGGGTCGTCGGTTCCGAACAGGTAGAGACGCTCCGAGTCAGAGTAGAGCTCAAACGTGTGCTCATACCTGAGAGAGACAGAGAGAACAGGAGAGACGCTCCGAGTCAGAGAAGAGCTCAAACGTGTGCTCATACCTGAGAGAGACAGAGAGAACAGGAGAGACGCTCCGAGTCAGAGTAGGGCTCAAACGTGTGCTCATACTGTACCTGAGAGAGACAGAGAGAACAGGAGAGACGCTATGAGTCAGAGTAGAGCTAAAACGTGTGCTCATACCTGAGAGAGACAGAGAGAACACGAGAGACGCTACGAGTCAGAGAAGAGCTCAAACATGTGCTCATACCTGAGAGAGACAGAGAGAACAGGAGAGACGCTCCGAGTCAGAGAAGAGCTCAAATGTGTGCTCATACCTGAGAGAGACAGAGAGAACAGGAGAGACGCGCCGAGTCAGAGTAAAGCTCAAACGTGTGCTCATACCTGAGAGAGACAGAGAGAACAGGAGAGACGCGCCGAGTCAGAGTAGAGCTCAAACGCGTGCTCATACCTGAGAGAGACAGAGAGAACAGGAGAGACGCTCCGAGTCAGAGTAGAGCTCAAACGGAGAGGGAGAGAGAGAGGCGGGGAGAGAGAGGGAGAGAGAGACAGGGAGATAGGGAGGGAGAAAGACAGGGAGAGAGACAGAGAGATACAGGGAGAGAGAGACAGGGAGAGAGAGACAGAGAGAGAGAGGGAGAGAGACAGGGAGAGAGACAGGGAGAGAGACCGAGAGAGAGACAGGGAGAGAGAGGGAGAGAGACAGGGAGAGAGACAGTTAGGGAGAGAGGGAGAAAGAGAGGAAAAGAGAGAGGAAGATGTAACATGGTAAATACGGTATGTTAGTAGTAGGGGCCCCCGTCTGGATCCAGGCCCGAACGGAGGGCCCATCTGCGATCGCCTTGTGGCCGGGCTTTCCACGGAGCCCAGTCGGGCCCAGCCCGAAAGAACAACGTGGGAACACCATCTCCTCCTCCATCCCGTGGACCCACCACCCACGGGAGGAACTGTTGGGGTTGGGTGCGATGCCAGCTAGGTAGCAGTGAAGGAGGAGGGCACCGGCGGACCGGACCCGGGCGGCAAAGGCTGACTCTGGGGACATGGAATGTGACCTCGCTGGGGGGGAAGGAGCCGGAGCTTGAGAGGGAGGTGGAGCGATACCAATTACACCTCCACGCACAGCACCAGCGCCGGATAGGGGTTGGACCCTCTTCTTCTCCAGAGTTGCTCACGGTATGAGGCGTAAGGCAAGTGTGGCTATACTAGCTAGCCCCCAGCTGAGCGCCTCTGTGCTGGAGTTCACCCCAGTGGACGAGAGGGTCGCCTCCCTGCGCCTTAGGGCTGTGGGGGGGAAAACTCTGACTGTGGCTTGTGCATATGCACCAAACAGCAGTTCAGAGTATTCAGCCTTCTTGCAGACCCTAAGTGGAGTCCTATTTGGGGCTCCTGCAGGGGACCCCACTGTCCTATTGGGGGACTTCAATGCACATGTGGGCAATGCTGGAGACACTTGGAGGGGCGTGATTGGGAGGCATGGCCCGAGTGGTGTTTTGTTGTTTGACTTCTGTGCTAGTCACGGTTTGTCCATAACAAACACCATGTTCGAACACAAGGATGCCAACAACTTGGCATCAGAACACCTTAGGCCGAAGTTCGATGATCGATTTTGTTATCGTATCATCTGATCTAAGGCAGGGGAAGCCTCTGGACAGACCTGAAAAACCCAAGCGTGTAGTGAGGATGAACTGGGAACGTCTGGAGGAAGAGCCTGTCCGGAGAGAATTCAACTGCCACCTCCGGCAGAGCTTCTCAGGCATCCCTGTTGAGGTTGGGGACATTGAGCATGAGTGGTCGGTGTTCAAAGCCTCAATTGCTGAAGCTGCGGCTGGGAGCTGTTGCCCGAGGGCCATAGGTACCTCAAGGGGCGGTAACCCTCGGACACCATGGTGGACACCGGTGGTCAGGGAAGCCCCTTCCGGGACATGTTAGCCCGGGAGACCCCAAAAGCAGTGGCAGGGTATCGACGGGCCCAGAGGACTGCGGCCTCGGACGTGACCAAGGCAAAGCAGCGGGTGTGGGAGGAGTTCGGAGAAACTACAGAGTATCACATTACTCAGCCTCCCAGGGAAAGTTTACTGTAAGGTGCTGGATAGGAGGGTCCGGCACATAGTCGAACCTCAGATTGAAGAGGAACAATGCGGATTCCGTCCTGGTCGTGGAACCACCGACCAGCTCTCCACTCTCACAAGGATCTTGGAGGGGGCTTGGGAGTTTGCCCAACCTGTCTACATGTGTTTGTGATTTTCATGGACAGGATATCGAGGCGTAGCCGTGGGGAGGTGGGTTTGCCGTTCGGTGAGATGAGGATCGCGTCGCTGTTGTTTACAGATGATGTGGTCCTGATGGCATCATCTGCCTGCGACCTCCAGCACTCTCTGGATAGGTTCGCAACTGAGTGTGAAGCGGCTGGGATGAGAATCAGGAAATTAGTCCTTAAGGAGTTCAAGTATCTGGGGGTCTTGTTCACGAGTGAGGGAACCATGGAGAGTGCCATGGATTGGCCAGAGAATCGGAGCAGCTGGTGCGGTTCTGCAGTCGCTTTACCGCACTGTTGTGACGAAAAGAGAGCTGAGCCAAAAGGCAAAGCTCTTGATCTACCGGTCTATCTTTGTCCCCACCCTCACCTATGGTCATGAAGGATGGGTCATGACCAAAAGAACGAGATCACAGATACAAGCGGCCAAAATGAGTTTTCTCCGGAGGGTGGCTGGGGTCTCCCTGAGAGATCGGGTGAGAAATATAGTCATCCGGGAGAGACTCGGAGTAGAGCTGCTGCTCCTTTGGGGTAGACCCAAGACCAGGGGGCGGGACTACATCTCCGCACTGGCCTGTGAGCGGCTAAAGATTCCCCAGGCAGAGCTGGTTGATGCTGCTAGGGAAAGGGATGTCTGGGGCCCCCTGCTGGAACTACTGCCTCCGCAACCCGACCCCGGATAAGCGGATGAAGATGGATGGATGGATGGATAGTAATGTTCATGCAGGGTGGAGAGACAGAGACAGAGAGAGAGAGAGAGAGGATATGTAACATGGTGAGTACGGTATGTTAGTAGTGTTCATACAGGGTGGAGAGAGAGAGATAGAGAGAGAGAGACAGACAGAGAGAGACAGAAGAGATGTAACATGGTTATTATGGTATGTCAGTAGTGTTCATGCAGGGTGGACTACCCCTGAGCAGCTCTCTCCAGGATGTGGACATACCCGTGCTTGTCGGGGGCGTTGACGGCCAGACAGACGATCTCTCCCGACCTCAGCACGCCGTTGGGGGTGGAGTTCTTGTCGCTCTCATAGTAGCTGAAGCTCCCGTCATTCAGAGTGCACCAGCGACGGCTAAACTCTGGCAATACAATACAATACAATACAATACAATACAATACAATACAATACAATACAATACAATACAATACAATACAATACAGTACCATACAATACAATATCATACAATACAATACAATACAATAAAATGACACCAAGAACATGTCACGCCTATCTATAGATAGATCTATCTATCTATCCATGTATCTGTCTACTTATTCAAGTCTATTTATTACTGTGACTGAGTGTGTGGGCGTCCCCCAAAAGCTGTGCCATTCCAGAGCCGCGCCAGGCTACTGCAACCAAGTTATTCCCCCCATGGACTAGGATGGACTAGGTCAGGATGGACTAGGATGGACTAGGTCAGGATGGACTAGGTCAGGATGGACTAGCTCACGATGGACTGGGATGGACTAGGTCAGGATGGACTAGGTCAGGATAGACAAGCCCACGATGGACTAAGTCAGGAAGGACCAGGTCAGGATGGACTAGGTCAGGATGGACTAGCTCACGATGGACTAGGTCAGGATGGACTAGGTCACAATGGACTAGGTCACGATGGACTAGGATGGACTAGGTCAGGATGGACTACGTCACGATGGACTAGGTCAGGATGGACTAGGATGGACTAGGACAGGATGGACTACGTCACGATGGACTAGGTCAGGATGGACTAGGTCAGGATGGACTAGGTCACGCTATTCTTAGCCTATATAGGATCATCACGCATGTAAATATCACATCACAAGCAAATATGACCAGTCTTAAGATCATAGCCTCATAATTTGTCATAATTAAAACCAGTCAATTACACAGAGTCTAATTATATACAAAGCAAGACTGTGTCTCCTCCTGTCAATATTGAATGAATTAATGAATTTATGAATGAATGAATGAATGAATGAATGAATGAATGAACTGTAGGACATTCTATGATTTCAGGGAACTGTAGGCCCTGTTTTTTTTTTTATAATATAGCCTTTTGTATGTAGGCCTGCTAATAGCCTACATCCATCCAAATGATTTAAATACATTAAGTTGCATGCACTGCCATTACATATTTTAATCATAACATATCATTAAAATTATTTATTAGGATATAATTTAGTTTTTTAATGTAGGCCTGCTTGCATGCTTTGCACACCGTCATTTGCACCAGACCATTTGCCAGTCAGCAGTGCCTGTTGAGGAGCAGACCTCAACCTGCAGGATGACCTCCATGGACCTGCTTATTCCCTCAACCTGCAGGATGACCTCCATGGACCTGCTTATTCCCTCAACCTGCAGGATGACCTCCATGGACCTGCTTATTCCCTCAACCTGCAGGATGACCTCCATGGACCTGCTTATTCCCTCAACCTGCAGGATGACCTCCATGGACCTGCTTATTCCCTCAACCTGCAGGATGACCTCCATGGACCTGCTTATTCCCTCAACCTGCAGGATGACCTCCATGGACCTGCTTATTCCCTTAACCTACAGCATTGAGCAGCCTACCTCATGCTAAAAAATGACATTGTGACAGTCAATGTGCCTTCATATAACGCAATGTGCCACTTTGAGTGAGTCGAGAGTATTTGAAGGAATAGAGAGAAGACCTATTTTCTGACGCATGTAGGCTAGATTTTGAAGCCACATAACTCAAGTTATGAGAATGAACCCAGCCGTTTCCCATGGTGGTTATTTCTGCAATACAATTCACACCCACAGTTACTGCACTATTTATGTCTGTCCAACATTTTCACAGTTTGCTGCTGAGTCATAATAAAGTTTGCGCTCACAAAATGATGATCACAGTTCTTTCCTTTAGGCCTATTTCCCTGTCCCAACGTAAAAAGTTTAATTCTACTTAAAAGCAGACACTGGAAATATACTTCCCTTGCCAGAGGCAAACACATATGTGCTTGTCAATTGTTTATTCATTTAAAAAGAGTGTAGCACCCGATAATGTAATACTTAACTGATAATGTAATAACGCCTGATAATGTAATAAAAGTTTGACTTAAGTCAATCGAAAATGTAATAAAACCTGATAATGTAATAACTTAATCAATAATGTAATAAAATTTCCTGACTGATAATGTAATACCATTTTTCTGATAATGTAATACCTTATTACATTATTGGTCAAGTTATTACATTATCAGGTGGGTCTTTTTTTTCAAAACTGGTAACGTAATACTTGACTGATAATGTAATAATCTAAAAAAGCGAATGAATACTGCTGTTAGGGTACTTTGTGGTATACTTTGGTGTACTTTGTGGTACTTGTGGTATACATATATGTGTCTTATGATACTTTGCAATATACTTTTGGGTGCTTTGAGGTACTTTTGTGATATACTTTGGGGTACTCTGTGGTATACTTTGCAGTACTTTGTGGTATACTTTGGGGTACACAGCAATACTTTGCAGTACTCTGCAGTATACTTTAGGGTACTTTGAGGTACTTTGATATTTTGCGGTAGTTTGCAGTAAACGTTGGGGTACTTTGCAGTACTTTGTGGAATACTTTGAGGTACTTTGTGGTGTGCTTTGGAGTACTTTGCGGTCCTTAGTGGTATACTTTGGGGTACTTTTTGGTAACCTGCAGTTCTTTGCAGTATACTTTGGGTACATTCTGTTATACTTTGGGGTACTTTGTAGTACTTTGTGGTATACATTGAGGTACTTACCAATACTTTGCAGTAATGTGTGGTAATTTGTGGTACTTTGTGGTATACGGAGGTACTTTGCAGTAGACTATGCTTTGGAGTACTTTGCGGTACTTTGTGGTATACTTTGTGCAGTACTTTGTGGTATACTTTGGGGTACACAGCCATACTTTGCAGTACTCTGCAGTATACTTTGGGGTACTTTGAGGTACTTGGATATTTTGCTGTAGTTTGCAGTAAATGTTGGGGTACTTTGCGATACTTTGCGGAATACTTTGAGGTACTTTGTTGTGTGCTTTGGAGTACTTTGCGGTACTTAGTGGTATATTTTGTGGTACTTTGTGGTACTTTGCAGTACTTTGCAGTATACTTAGGGTACTTCGCGTTATACTTTGCGTAACTTTGTAGTACTTTGTGGTATACATTGAGGTACTTACCCATACTTTGCAGTAATGTGTGGTAATTTGTGGTACTTTGTGGTATACATAGATACTTTGCAGTATGCTTTGGAGTACTTTGCAGTACTTTGTGGTATACTTTGGGCTCCTTTGCGGTACTACATGGTATACTTTGGGGTACTTTGCTGTACACTTTGGGGTACTTTGTGGTATTTTGCAGTACTTTGCGCTATTCTTTGGAGTACTTTGTGGTATACTTTGGAGTATTTTGAGGTACTTTGTGGTATACCTTAGAGTGAGGTACATAGTGATTAGTAAGGCCCTTCAAAAAGGGGTTCAGTATTTTATCTTAGCCTATATAGTAGGAGACAGGAACTGATTTAATTATATGAATTGAAAGCAAAGTGTATGAGGCAAATTATGTGAGGCTGCTGTTCATCAACTATAGTTAAGAGCTGCTATCCATCGACTATATTTCAGATTGCAATACCATAACTCCCCCATATCCATCCATCATCCATCCATCCATCTTCATCCGGGTCGCGGAGGCAGCAGTTCCAGCAGGGGGCCCCAGACATCCCTTTCCCTAGCAGCATCAACCAGCTCTGCCTGGGGAATCTTTAGCCGCTCACAGGCCAGTGCAGAGATGTAGTCCCGCCACCTAGTCCTGGGTCTACCCCGTGCAGACCTGCAAACTTGTCACCTTTTGGCTACAACCACCTTTTTTATGTTAACCATGGTAGTTTCAGTGAATCTAGAGGGTTTTAGTTTTGTATGTCGTCACCTTTTTCACTACTCCAGAGTTTGCAGGTCTGCCCGTGGCCTCCTCCCAGCCGGACACGCCTGGAACACCTCCCAGGAGGCATCCAAACTAGGTGCCCGAACCACCTCAACTGGCTCCTTTCAACACAAAGGAGCAGCTGCTCTACTCTGAGTCTCTCCTGGATGACGGAACTTCTCACCCAATCTCTCAGGGAGACCCCAGCCACCCTCTGGAGAAAACTCATTTCGGTCACTTGTATCCGTGATCTCGTTCTTTCGGTCATGACCCATCCTTCATGACCATAGGTGAGGGTAGGGACGAAGATATACCAGTAGATCGAGAGCTTTGCCTTTTGGCTCAGCTCTCTTTTCGTCACAACAGTGCGGTAAAGCGACTGCAGAACCACACCAGCTGCTCCGATTCTCCAGCCAAACTCCCTCTCCATGGTTCCTTCACTCGTGAACAAGACCCCCAGATACTTGAACTCCTTCACTTGGGGTAAGGACTAATTTCCTACTCGAAGCGGACAGACCAGCAGAAGCGGTTTCCTGCTGAGAACCATGGCCTCAGATTTAGAAGTGCTGATTCTCATCCCAGCCGCTTCACACTCAGTTGCGAACCTATCCAGAGTTCCTATCCAGTGCTGGAGGTCGCAGGCCAATGATGCCATCAGGACCACATCATCTGCAAACAGTAGCGACGCGATCCCCAGCTCACCAAACTGCAAACCCATCTCCCCACGGCTACGCCTCAATATCCTGTCCATGAAAATGACTTACTGCCAAGAACACGGATACAGCTCTTGCTCTGGTTGTACAGGGATTGGATGGCCAGTGGTTCCGCGACCAGGATGAAATCCACATTGTTCCTCTTCAATCTGAGGTTCGACTATCGGCCGGACCCTCCTTTCCAGCACCTTGGAGTACACTTTCCCTGGGAGGCTGAGTAATGTGATGCCTCTGTAATTGGCACACACCCTCTTGTCCCCTTTTTTGAATATTGGGACCACCACCCCAGTCTGCCACTCCTTTGGCACTGACCCAGACTTCCACGCAATGTTAAAGAGGCGTGTCAACCAAGACAGCCCCTCAACACTCAGCGCCTTCAGCATTTCTGGATGGATCTCATCAGTCCCTGGGGCTTTGCCACTGTGGAGTTGTTTGACTACGTCAGTGACCTCCTCCAGGGAAATTGACGATGACCCCCCATTATCTTGCGGCTCTGCCTCAATCGTAGAGGGTGGATTAGTCGGGTTCAGGAGTTCCTCAAATTGCTCCTTCCAACGCTCAACAACCTTCTCAGTTGAGGTCAGCAGTGTCCCATCCTTGCTGTATACAGCTTGGATGGTCCCCCACTTTCCCTTCCTGAGGTGTCTGGTGGTCTTCCAGAAACACCTTGGTGCCAACAGAAAGTCCTTCTCCATGGTTCCTCCGAACTGCTCCCACACCCGCTGCTTTGCCTTGGTCATGGCCGAAGCTGCAGCCCTCCGGGCCAGTCGATACCCTACAACTGCTTTTGGGGTCCTCCGGGCTAACATATCCCGGAAGGCCTCCTCCTTCAGTCGGACGGCTTCCCTGACCCCCCGTGTCCACCACGGTGTCTGGGGGTTACCGCCCCTTGAAGTACCTATGGCCCTCAGGCCACAGCTCCCAGCCGCAGCTTCAGCAATGGAGGCTTTGAACACCGACCACTCATGTTCGATGTCCCCAACCTCCACAGGGATGCCTGAGAAGCTCCGCCGGAGGTGGGAATTGAAATCTCTCTGGACAGGCTCTTCCTCCAGACGTTCCCAGTTAACCCTCACTACACACTTGGGTTTTCCAGGTCTGTCCAGAGGCTTCCTCTGCCATCGAAACCAGCTCACCACCCGATGGTGATCAGTGGACAGCTCTGCCCCTCTCTTCACCTGAGTGTCCAAAACACATGGCCTCAGATCAGATGATACAATAACGAAAATGACCTTCGGCCTAAGGTTTTCTGATGCCAGGTGTCCTTGTGGGCATCCTTGTGTTCGAACATGGTGTTTGTTATGGACAAACCGTGACTAGCACAGAAGTCCAACAACAAAACACCACTCGGGTTCAGATCGTGGTGGCCATGCCTCCCAATCACACCCCTTCAAGTTTCTCCATCATTGCCCATGTGTGCATTGAAGTCCCCCAATAGGACAGTGGAGTCCCCTGCAGGAGTCCCAAATAGGACTCCAATTAGGGTCTGCAGGAAGGCCGAGTACTCCGAACTGCTGTTCGGTGCAGTCCCCCCTCACAGTCCTAAGGCGCACGGAGGCGCCTCGTCCACTGGGGTGAACTCCAGCACAGAGGCGCTCAGCTGGGGGCTAGATAGTATAGCCACACCTGCCTTACGCTCCATACCATAAGCAACTCCGGAGAAGTACAACCCCTATCCAGGAGTTTGGTTCCGGTGCCAGTGCTGTTCGTGGAGGTTAGCCCCACCAGGTGAAGTTGGTATCGCTCCACGTCCCTCACAAGCTCCGGCTCCTTCCCCCCCAGTGAGGTCACGTTCCATGTCCCCAGAGCCAGCCTTTGCCACCTGGGTCCGGTCCGTCAGTGCCCTCCGCCTTCACTGCCACCTAGTTGGCAGCGCACCCGACCCCAACAGTTCCTCCCACGGGTGGTGGGTCCACGGGACAGATGAGACGGAGATGTTGTTTCCACGTTGCTCTTTCGGGCTGGGCCCGGCCGGGCTCCATGAAAAGCCCAGCCACCAGGCGCTCGCAGACGGGCCCTCCGTCCGGGCCTGGCTCCAGACGGGGGCCCCGGGCTTCCTCCGGGCTGGGTATCTCTTCAGTGTTCTTCCATCAGGGCTTTTTGCTGGTTAAGGACTGTGGGGCGCAACTCCTCACAGCCCTACTCTGGCCGTTTTGGGCTTAAAACCCTCATCCGCCCTTGCTCCACACCTCCAGATGGTATACGGTGCGGAGCCAGGCACGAGCAGCACCTGTGGTTTTTGTTCGGAGTGACCTTCTCCTAGATGGGTTGCCTACTATGGCTGTGAGCCACATCTGCCAATGCTATTTGCCCATAGCTGGGACAGTGGTTGGCAGGAGCCAGTGCGTGTCCACACACCGAGATCCCCTACAGTTTAGCCTGGGACCGCGAGTTACACATTTAACATGTGTGGCCGCGGGGAGGCACTGTAGGAGTCTTGGCGGTGGAGTGGCTTTGTACTGGCAGAAGACTTACGCACTCGGCTCCTCTTTTCACCCTCCATAAGGAGGGCTAGCTGGCGGCAGTAGCTGAAAGCAGAGTGGCAAGCAGAAGCGGCATGCAGCATGCACTAACTACAAGCACTACTACCACAGATCTACTGCACTACACATCACACAACCCTGCACAGTAATGCCCACACAACTCCCCCATACTCATCTCCAAATGCAGGATGGAGATTGGAGATGAAACCCTTCCTGCACAGGTGGATCCTGGACTTCCTGACGGGCAGACCTCAGGTGGTGAGAGTGGGCAGCCACACCTCATCTTCTCTCACCCTAAACACTGGAGAAAGTCACCCTCTCACCCTCAACACTGGGCTGTTTCATATCCTCTGTACAAACACGACTGTATAGTTACTGTACCTACAATTCTAGCTCAATTATCAATTCACTGATGACACAGCTGCGGTAGGCCTGATCTCCAACAATAATGAGAAGGCCTTCGTGGAGGGGGTGGAGTGCCAAACTAAATGTTGTCAGGGCAACAACCTCCACCTGAACGTCAGTAAGATAATGGAGATGCTAGTGGACTACAGCAGGAAGCAGGAAGATGAAAGTGATTCTAGTGGACTAGCAGGAAGCAGGAGCAGCCAATTGCCTGAACAGCAGTTGGACCCCTGTGGAGACAGTGTATTTACAAGTACAGTATGTTGATGTACAGATCACCAAGGACCAGATTATGAGGGCGTCTGACTGAGAACATCAACACTACCAACATGCTATGGAAGCAACACCATGCAGGACAAGTCACTGTAGAGAGTGTTGGAGATCAGGCCTACCGCAGCTGTCATCAGTGAATTGATAATTGAGCTGGAATTGTAGGTAACTATGCAGTCGTGTTTGTACAGAGGATATGAAACAGCCCAGTGTTTAGGGTGAGAGGGTGACTTTCTCCAGTGTTGAGGGTGAGAGGTTGACTGTCTCCAGTGTTGAGACAGTTGTGGATAGCAGCTCTTAACTATAGTTTATGAACAGCAGCCTCACATAATTTGCCTCATACATTTTGCTTTCAATTCATATAGTTAAAACTATGTCTTGAATTAAATCCTGTCTCCTACTATATAGGCTAAGATAAAATACTGAACCCCTTTTTGAAGGGCCCTACTAATCACTAAGTATCTCAAAGTACTCCAAAGTATACCACAAAGTACTGCAAAATACTCCAAAGTATAATGCAAAGTACTGCAAAATACTGCAAAATACCACAAAGTAACCCGAAGTATACAGCAAAGTACCCCAAAGTATACTGCAAAGTATACCCCAAAGTATATCACAAAGTACCGCAAAGTACCCCAAAGCATACTGCAAAGTACCTCCGTATACCACAAAGTACCACAAATTACCACACATTACTGCAAAGTATGGGAAAGTACCTCAATGTATACCACAAAGTACAACAAAGTACCCCAAAGTATAACGCAAAGTACCCAAAGTATACTGCAAAGTACTGCAGAGTACCACAAAGTACCCCAAAGTATACCACAAGTACCGCAAAGTACTCCAAAGCACACCACAAAGTACCTCAAAGTATTCCGCAAAGTACTGCAAAGTACCCCAATGTTTACTGCAAACTATCGCAAAATATCAAAGTACCCCAAAGTATACTGCAGAGCACTGCAAAGTATTGCTGTGTACCCCAAAGTATACCACAAAGTACTGCACAAAGTATATCACAAAGTACCCCAAAGCATAGTGCAAAGTACCTCCGTATACCACAAAGTACCACAAATGACCACGCATTACTGCAAAGTATGGGTAAGTACCTCAATGTATACCACAAAGTACTACAAAGTACCCCAAAGTATAATGCAAAGTAGCCAAAGTATACTGCAAAGTACTGCAGAGTACCACAAAGTACCCCAAAGTATACCACTAAGGACCGCAAAGTACTCCAAAGCACACCACAAAGTACCTCAAAGTATTCCGCAAAGTACCGCAAAGTACTGCAAAGTACCCCAACGTTTACTGCAAACTACCGCAAAATCAAAGTACCCCAAAGTATACTGCAGAGTACTGCAAAGTATTGCTGTGTACCCCAAAGTATACCACAAAGTACTGCAAAGTATACCACAGAGTACCCCAAAGTATATCACAAAAGTACCTCAAAGCACCCTAAAGTATACTGCAAAGTATCATAAGACACATATATGTATACCACAAGTACCACAAAGTACGCCAAAGTATACCACAAAGTACCCTAACAGCAGTATTCATTCGCTTTTTTTGATTATTACATTATCAGTTAAGTATTACGTTACCAGTTTTGAAAAAAAAAGACCCACCTGATTATGTAATAACTTGACCAATAATGTAATAAGGTATTACATTATCAGAAAAATGGTATTACATTATCAGTCAGGAAATTGTATTACATTATTGGTTAAGTTATTACATTATCAGGTTGTATTACATTTTCGATTGACTTAAGTCAAACTTGTATTACATTATCAGGCGTTATTACATTATCAGTTAATTATTACATTATCGGGTGCTACAAGAGTATTATCAGATAATATTAGATATTCGATATCCGTGAAAGCCCCTGATTTTTTGCATTATAAGTTAGGCTGTACAGGCTGCTGATATGTGCCCACACAACAAACACTGTAAGCAGCCTATCTAGTGCTGGACATAGACATCTGTTGTTTTTACATTGCGTATTTACAGGGAAAATTTGAATTAGGAAATAATTTGACAGGGAAAAATGGAATTAGGAAATGATTTGAGGGGCCGGCCTCCATGACACACAAGTGCAGGCTATTTTGTTCTAATACAAAGTTTCAGTCCTTTAATAACTGGCCTTTTCATTTTGTAAATTGTTTGATTCATTGATTTAAAACAAATAACAAACAAGTCTCATTTCAGTTTTCTGTCAAATCATTCATATGTCAAAAGCGTGATGCTGGAACAGACAGTCACGGGAATAACAGCGGTTTTGCCTTGGCGCGGCTTTCACCCAAAACCGTGTGTGTGTACCATTCTATGTGTGTGTACTGTTCCTTGAGTGTGTGCTCTGTTCCATGAGTGTGTGTTCTGTTCCATGAGTGTGTGTTCTGTTCCATGAGTGTGTTCTTAACTTAACAGAGCGTGTCTGCGCTTCGGTGTTTCTCTTGTCTGGACACTTAATGTTCTACGAGTGTGTGTGTGTGTGTGTACCAGCCTACCTTCCTTAGTCTTGCGCTCAGTGATGAGTCGGACCATGGAGCCGGTCTTAAACAGGAAGCCGTTGTAGGAGACGGTGGGCGGAGCCGAGTAATGCACCGCCTCCATGACCCCGCCCACCTCCGACCGCGGCAGCTCTGCACCAATCACACACAACCATGGGATGCTTACTGGTTAGCTGTGTGTGTATGCGTGCGTGTGTGCGTGTGTGTGGGCTTGCGATCATTTTCCCAGCTAAGGAGATTGTATTTAGGTAGAATATTGCAATGATGAGAGATTTGGGGTTTGCTATCCTGCTTGTATACAGACTGTATGGGTTTGTCACTGGGTTGTGTCACTGGTCTGAGACCAGGTAGTTAAACACTAAGTAATATATGGAAGGATCATGGCATTTAACAGCTTCAGATGTAACGTTGTTCTGTATGCATCTGGAACAACATACAAACTGTTTTTTTTACACTGAGATGTAAGAATGAATCAGTGAGCCACTTAGTGACATGGACCATTGTTTCTGTAAGCTTAAGAACAGCCTGTTCACTGTTTTTTGCAGCATGTACATATTATTACTGTGTCATCTGCGTACATGTGTATATCAGCCCTAATACATGCTGATACCAGATCATTAATGTCCAAGCTAAAGAGAAGAAGTCCCAGATTAGAGCCCTGTGGCACTCCAACATAGTTCAGAGTGGGTGACAATATACCAATCCTTCTTACGCAATGAGTTCTATTTTCAAGGTAGGATCTGAACCAGCATAAGGTGTCAGGAGAGAAACTAAATTTGGCCAACTTTGTGATCAAATAGTGATTTACTGTATCAAAGGCTTTCCTTAGATCTAGAAATACACTCCAACAAACCTCTCCTTATCCAGTTACTCTTTGACATTGTGTGTGTGTGTGTGTGTGTGTATTTGTGATCATGTGTGTTGTGTGTGTATTTGTGATCGTGTGTGTGTGTGTGTATATTTGTGATCGTGTGTGTGTTTGTGTATTTGTGATCATGTATGTGTATTTGTGATTGTGTGTGTGTATTTGTGATTGTGTGTGCGTGTATGTATTTGTGATTGTGTGTGTGTATTTGTGATCATATATGTGTGTGTATGTGATCGTGTGTGTGTGTTTGTGTATTTGTGATCGTGTGTGTGTGTGTATTTGTGATCATGTGTGTGTGTGTGTGTGTGTGTGTGTGTGTGTGTGTGTGTGTGTGAGAGTGTGTGGCCCTGCGTACCCGTGTTGAGGTTGAGTCTGAGCAGCTCAGCCTGTAGCGTCTGGGCGTGGGCCAGGGCCAGGGACAGGGCAGTGGGCCGGTCAGCCTGACCGGTGGGACAGTTCACATCCGCTCCACAGAACACCAGACTCAGCGTCTCCAGAACATCACTGCCGTGGACATTAATACACAACGCCTGGGGGGAGGGAGAGGGAGAGAGAGAGAGAGAGAGAGAGAGGGAGAGAGAGAGAGGGAGGGAGAGAGGGAGAGAGAGAGAGAGGGAGAGAGAGAGGGAGGGAGAGAGGGAGAGAGAGAGAGAGGGGAGAGAGAGGGAGAGGGAGAGAGAGTGAGAGAGAGAGGGGAGAGAGAGAGAGAGGGGGAGAGAGGGAGGGAGAGAGAGAGGGAGAGAGAGAGAGAGAGAGAGAGAGAGAGAGGAAGGGAGAGATTACTTTGAAATTCAGGAAAAGTATTGATCATAACTCCTGGAACCAATCAGGTGGAGCATGTGTGTCAGAGCTTATAGGTTGACACATCAATACCCACAGTCTGAGGGCTAGGGGCTAGAGTTAGGGCTAGAGTTAGGGCTAGGGGTAGGGCTAGAGTTAGGGCTAGAGTTAGGGCTAGGGGTAGGGCTAAAGTTAGGGGTAGGGGTAGAGTTAGGGCTAGATTTAGGGCTAGAGTTAGGGCTAGGGGTAGAGTTAGGGCTAGAGGTAGGGGTAGGTTAGGGGTAGAGTTAGGGCTAGGGGTAGGGGTAGAGTTAGGGCTAGATGTAGGGATAGGTTAGGGGTAGGGGTAGGGCTAGAGTAAGGGGTAGAGGTAGGTTAGGGGACTACAGCCTCACTAACCTAGCCTTATTGGGCTGCACTGGCACAGGTCTACATCTTTGGATGAACTGGTGATGAGAGTCCTACGGACGGTACACTCTAATTGGGGGGGGGGCAGGGTGATAATCAGCCTAAGGGGGGGGGGGGGAGGGCAGGGTGATAGTCAGCCTAGGGAGCTGGGGGGGGGGGCGGGGGGTGGGTAGGGTGATAGCCTAGTGGGGGGCAGGGTGATAGTCAGCCTAGTGGGGGGCAGGGTGATAGTCAGCAGGTGATAGTCAGCCTAGGGGGGGGGGGGGCAGGGTGATAGTCAGCCTAGGGGGGGGGGGGGCAGGGTGATAGTCAGCCTAGGGGGGGGAGGGGGCAGAGTGATAGTCAGCCTAGTGGGGGGCAGGGTGAGTCAACCTGGGGGGGGCAGGGTGATAGTCAGCCTAGTTTGGGGGGGGGGGCAGGGTGATAGTCAGCCTAGTGGGGGGCAGGGTGATAGTCAGCCTAGTGGGGGGCAGGGTGATAGTCAGCCTAGTGGGGGGCAGGGTGATAGTCACAAATCTTGTACCAGAGTAGATGTACTGGGGCCCCAACGTCTATAGGGTGATAATGGCAGTAGAAAAGCCCAACTGGGCCAGGGAGAAAATATCAGGATAAATGATAGAATTGGGGATGGTAGAGGGGGTTCTAGTCAGGGTTGGGCTACGGGACTGTTGAGAACCTGGGTACAGGCCTTGATCTGCCTTCTGTACCAGTCAAATACAGTCTGAACCATAGAGATCTTTCACAGTAGCTAACCAACTGTCTTCCTTCCCCCAGAGAAAAGACAGAATGTTCTTGACCTGTGCTGAGTTTCCCAGAGGCATCGTAGCGCTACGTTCATCGATGAACGGCGTAGCTTACGATGAACGTAGCGCTACGATGCCTCTGGGAAACTCAGCCCTGAACATTGTTCTGCAGCGTTCCACAGCCGTGACATACCAGCAGCACACTGCTCTACCCTGACAACAGACAGGACCCTCAACGCCATAGTGTTCAGAACTTCCCTCTGACGTCGCTCCCACTCTAACCCATTCCTCTAAGATATCGATAAGAGATTCGATTTGAACCTCATTGATGCAGCCATGACAACCACAGACAATGACAACATGGAGTGAAGTGAAACAGTTATGTAATCATAGTAGGCTGCTGTCTCACTGTCCCAGCGCACAGCTGTCTGTCCCTGTGTCCCCTGTCCCAGCGCACAGCTGTCTGTCCCTGTGTCCCCAGTCCCTGTGTCCCCTGTCCCAGCGCACAGCTGTCTGTCCCTGTGTCCCCTGTCCCAACGCACAGCTGTCTGTCCCTGTGTCGCCTGTCCCTGTGTCCCCTGTCCCAACGCACAGCTGTCTGTCCCTGTGTCGCCTGTCCCTGTGTCCCGTCCCAACGCACAGCTGTCTGTCCCTGTGTCCCCTGTCCCAACGCACAGCTGTCTGTCCCTGTGTCCCCTGTCCCTGTGTCCCCTGTCCCAACGCACAGCTGTCTGTCCCTGTGTCC
The DNA here is from genome assembly GCF_949987555.1 of Borostomias antarcticus. NCBI lineage: Eukaryota > Metazoa > Chordata > Actinopteri > Stomiiformes > Stomiidae > Borostomias > Borostomias antarcticus. Next base: position 41,136,064 of record NC_140234.1, on the reverse strand, counting down.
CCTGTCCCAACGCACAGCTGTCTGTCCCTGTGTGCCCTGTCCCAACGCACAGCTGTCTGTCCCTGTGTCCCCTGTCCCTGTGTCCCCTGTCCCAACGCACAGCTGTCTGTCCCTGTGTCCCATGTCCAAACGCACAGCTGTCTGAGACAGCTGAGAGAATTGAATAGAAATTGAGAGAGAGGGGGGTATAGACAGAGATAGAGAGACAAACAGATAAGGAGTTGGAGAGAGAGATACAGAGAGAGGGACAGAGACAAAAGAGAAACAGAGTCAGATAGAGAAACAGAGAGACAGAAAGAGAGAGAGAGAGAGAGAGAGAGAGAGAGAGGGAGAGAGAGAGATGCAGAAGGAGTCAGAGATTTGACTATAGTTGCTCCATGTAAACAAAGCATGTTCACAAATCTGCACTTCTGGGGATTTGCTGCGCCGAAACGAGGACTTCAACAAAACACATTTGACTAAGACTAGTCCAGCACTAGGTCACATTAAAACACACACAGACACACACATTAAAACACACACAAATAGTGATTGCTCTGCATTTTCTCAAACCAACAGGACAGTTGATCTGGGCCAGACTGGGGAATTCCACACTCCTCTGACAATCTGCCTGGACCCTCTCTCTCTCACACACACACACACACACACACACACACAAACATACACACAAACACACACACAACACACCCATGTGTCGTCCACACACGTGCACACACACACACACACACACACACACACACACACACACACACACACACAAACAAACACACTCACTCCTACACTGTATGACGTCCACACACACACACACACACACACAAACACACACACACACACACACACGGTCAGACCCGTTGCCAGGGCTCAGTCTTAAGGCGGGCATATGAATATTAGAGTATGAACATTAGAGTAGTTTTTGGAGACTGGCGATTTAAGCCATTTTCTAATATCCATGGTTAATAGACCTACGCTGAAGCCTACTAGCAAGCCTACTCCTGAGTCCTGAGAAGATCTCGGCTCGCTCGCTAGACTCCCAACAAATAGCGCCTTAACCTTAACTGCTGTGGAAACGTCCTATTTCAGGCTCAAGAGATTGATTGTTGGTTGTTGCTAGAACCTCGTCAAACAAAATTAAAAACACACCATTGTTTCTCTGTTTCAATGTCTTCATTTATAAAGAATATAAAGTAAGTATTTTTAAATCATTTGGGCAATTCCAGCGTTATGGATGTGACATCCGCACTCAAAATGACAACCAAAATGTCTCAGTAAAACTAAAGTTTTTAGAACATTAACATTTGTAATGCATATTCTCAGACCACACAATGGGGAGAACAGATGGTAAAAAAATAAAAATTCAAAAATATTTTTAAATCTAAAAAAAATTACAAAAAGGCATGCGTTATGGATGTGACAAAACAAAGACAGTCGTTTTCTGGACACTATACTTTTTTTAAAAACTCTGTGAACTTTTTCTAACTTTGTCTAATGCAGAAATGTTGATATCCACATGATGAAGGAGTCTTGGCTGAACATGAAAATAGCAGGATTTAAAATATTTAATTTATTTAGAATTGTATGAGGAATAAACAGCGTTATGGATGTGACGTTATGCCGTTATGGATGTGACGCATCTGAAATGCACATAGATACACTTTGGGAAATCAACAATCAAACTATCACAGCACTTTTATTGACACCTAAAGTGACTCTAAATGTCAGTTTTGACATGAAGAAAACCATTTTAATTGGCTCTGAAGATTTTCAAGATGGCCGCCAAAATAGTAGGCTATTGAGGGGATTGTGTCTAAATGCATTGTTGTGCGTGGCGACGCACCAAAGATAGCAAATGTCCGGTTGTCACTCCCTCCGTCGGGTTGTTGACCTGCAGTTCTGTGTTGCTACCACAAAAGGCAGTGTGTTTTTGTGCATGGCTGTAAGCCAGCACACCTAGAATAGCGTTTGTCTGGTTATCCCTCCCTCCCTCCAGTCAATGTTGACCTGCATTTCTCTGTTGGCACCACAAGAGGCAGTAGTCCCAGAACACCAAAATAAAGAAGGACACCAAAATCAACCTGCCAATCTCCACTGCACAAGTAGAGTAGCGGTGAAGGCATAGGACTCCCACCCGGGAGACGGGGGTTCAAGGCCCTGGTGGGGATGACTTTATGAGACTATACCCCAAACCTCCACACGTTCATCTTTTCACTCCAATCTTTTTATCTCTTACCTTTGTCCAGAAACATAAGTTCAACCAATTGCAGCAAAATAGCTAACGTTACAGGAATCATCAGTGTAACTGCTTTAGCCACTGGCCGCTAGGGCTGTCGCGGTTACCACAATATTGCACGACCACGGTACTGTGAAACAAAACGCGCTACTCCTCAGACGACCGCATGAACCGCGGTAACTAAAGTTTTTTCATTTTGTTCTTATGTTTCATGAGGCTTTTCCCATTAGAGCTGTCAAATAAATATCAGGTATGGACTTACTTTTTTCTCACTTAGCCTACCCTAAACAAACACACCATTCCGACAGGCCGTGTCTTCAGCATTACACGGAGTTCAGACAGATATTCGAAATTTGTTAATCAATTTCCAAAGCATTTATTTCCATTTGTAAATCAATTTCCGAAGCATGTATTTACAATCAGGCCTAACACTTGTCAGTAGGCTGTGTAGATAAGTGACAAAATAAATGGGACATGCATATTGTTTTTTTGCCCAATAGACGCAATTTCGCTTCCAATCCATGTTGAGGTATTTATGATTCCGTGCGTAATAATTCTGAACAGATTTAGGTTCATAACGTATTTCAGAAGTCTGATTGTTAATTCCTTTTGTCAATTATGATTTTTATCACCAGTGAATCAAAGGTTAGCCTACTATTTGAAATGTAAGGGTTTTCGCATGCCTTCTATGGCACCTGCAGGTAGGCCTACTACACTTTGCGAGTCCATTGCGAGAGGAAGGCTATATGGAAGAAGATCTAGCACGTAGCATAGTTCTGTCATCCAAACAACTCGGAATGAATGAGTTACTTATAAACAGCCAATTTAGAAAGAAAATGTCGGGTTTTAATTGGGCTCAAAAAATAGCGCAATAATACCGCATAAAAAGCCACCCTTTGAAAGCCACCCTTTTGTATCGCTGGAGAAATTTCTTCACCGCGACAGCCCTATTAATGTTATGGAAGCTGCTGCTAGTTGTTGCGATTTCATGAGCTAATTGGCTATCATGCTCTTATTGTGCTGGATTAGCATTGGAAGCATTGGAACTGATGTGTCCAGGCGACAAGACCTATCTTAATTTATCAGACATTATTTCATGTAATTTCAATTCACAGCTATTTCAGTGGCATGACTAGCTTCCGTTCCGTTCGACCAGTCCTGAACAGAAACAAGCCAGCCACGCACATAAGCCAGGCTGGACCTGGCCTGGTTTTAACAATGCAATGGACCTTATAATCGTAGCCATTAATCGTAGCCTACATTTTGGTAAACGGGAGCTTCTATAAATGCTTCATGGACATCGCGGTGGGAATTCTTAAATGTAACATTTCTTCTAACAAATGCTTCATGATAGACAATGATCTCAAATTTGACATTCACTTGAAATAAATCATAATAATTTACTTAACTGATGTCGAGACTGCATGCCAGCCAGAATGTGTAATAAGCTATAACAGGACTGGCAATTTGGTTATTTGCGATTCTAATGGGAAAGCTGCGCTCAGCAATGTTGGGGTTTATGTCACGTCCATAACGGTCACATCCGTAACGCGGAAAATACACATTTAGAAAGAGATTAGAACAACTATATGATGCATATATGACATCAGTGAAAGTTAGCTTTGCACAGAAAGTTTGGGCAATATTGCATGTAAAATGTATTTTTTATAACGACTTTTGCTGAAAAACGTTACGGACGTGACATTGGCTGTCCTGTAAAAGCGCGTCATCTTGACATGGCTCAACCGTTAAAGGGATGAACTCAAATGACCCAATATTATACATATTGCATTACAAGACCCTTATCTCCACATGAGAGGCGGTGGAACCTGTGTGAGTGGAAAAAATAGGCCCTTATGCCCTTTCAACAACTCATACAATTAGGTTAACTGAAAATGTTATTTTTTAATTACTCTGATACCTGTTGTAATGGGTGGAAATATGCAATTTCTTAAATGATCTGATCAGATGAATTCAGTACACCAAAATATAGACCTTGATGATATATTTTAAAGTGATTTTGTTATGTATAGTATAACTTTATTTTTTCATGATGAGGTTGACATTTACATGGAATTGCCCATTTACAGATTTATTCCCCCCCATTTTCTGTGTGCCAGTTGGGGGGGCACTAGCACTTTTGTGGGCGGGCCTGGCCTCCTAAGGCCCGCCCATAGTGACGAGTCTGCACACGGTACAGCACACACACACACACACAGTTGCGTGAGCATAAGAAGGTCCAGTCAGTAAATCCAAGATGGCAGCCGGATGCCGTGCCCATCTCAGG
>NC_140234.1:41106550-41124050 GCF_949987555.1 Borostomias antarcticus | reverse complement strand
ACACACACACGTACACTCACACACACACACACACACACACACACACGTGCACCCGTATCCACACATACATATTATACAGAAACACAAACAATATACATACACGTACACACACACACACACACACACACACACCAAAGGCACAATTTAATGACAGGTGTCCCACAATGTAGAATTCTGTAGTGAATCTGCACAAAAGTGTTCAAAATGAAGCAGGTCATAATCAAGAGACCTAAATGTCTCCAACACACACACACACGCACGCACACAGGCACGCACACACACACACCCGCACACAAACCTGCGCCGCGTTTGCTGACCACCACACCCATACACACACACACACACACACACACACACACACACACACACACACACACACACACACACACCACCCACCTGTGCAGCGTTTGCAGACCACACATACACATACACACACACACACCTGCGGGTTTGCAGAGCACCACACACACACACACACACACACATACACACACCTGCGCAGCGTTTGCAGACCACCACACACAGGTTGATGGCGGCCCACTCCGGTTTGGCATCCCCACAGTCGGCACAGCAACCGTTGCTCGGCAACGCCCAGATCTTCTCGGCCACCTCACTATTGGACAGAGCCTCTCCGATGGCGTCGCGCATGGCGGCCACCCACTGGTCCTTCAGCTGCTCCGTCTCAGCCAGGAAGCTACACACGCGCGCGCACGTGTGGCTAAACGTTAGCGCCGACATTATGGGGACTACATCTGTTTCCAGCACAGCAGCAACACGCTAACGCGCTAGCACGCTAACACGCTAGCATCCAGCAGGAATCCAAATGGAATATCTGTTCTTCAGCAGCACACACAGATGTGGCCAGCCACTCTGCCCTCCTCCCCTACACACACACACACACACACACACACACAGACACACACAGAAACACACACACGGAACGACAGACTCGTGGCCTCTGAGCAGCTTGATTCAAACCCTCAAGTTTCACTTCCTCCTTTCATCTGTCAAACACCATGGTCTTTCAACACCCCTTCTTTCTCTCTCTCCCTCTCTCTCTCTCTCTCTCTCTCTCACACACACACACACACACACACACACACACGCACAGACATACACAAAGGCCCTTCAGCATACTCATCCTTTCCAGCTGAGCTCGCTCTGATTCGCTGAGAATGGCTGGAATTGTATCATAAATAGAGAAAACCTGCTATATATAGAAAAAAGCTCTATAGATAGATTGTGAGTGTGTGTCTGTGTGTGAGTGTGTGTGTGCGTGCGTGCGTGTGTGTGGGTAGGTGGGTGTGGTATGTGTCTTGTGTATACCTGAATGTGCAGTAGGGCCTGCATGTATGTGTGTGTGTGTGTGTGTGTGTGTGTGTGTGTGTGTGTGTGTGTGTGTGTGTGTGTGTGTGTGTGTGAGTGTGTGTGGTATGTGTCTTATGTATACCTGAATATGCAGTAGGGCCTGCATGTATGTGTGTGTGTGTCTGTCTGTGTGCGTGTGTGTGGTGTGTGCGTGTGTGTGTGTGTGTGGTGTGTGCGTGTGTGTGTGTCTGTGCATGTGTGTATGTGTGTACCACCGTACTGTTTAGCACTGCATAATTGTTTAATAGACAAGTTGGTCCACTTATGCTCTATGACACAGTGCCACATATAAGCGTTGCTCAAACACAATACAGCCGTTAGTTAAATCAGTGGTTCTCAAACGGTGTGCTGCGGCACACTGGTGTGCCATGAGGCAAGTCCGGGTGTGCCGTGCAATTTTGTGACAATTTATGTAAAATAATAATAATAATAAATAAATAAATATTATAATGGTTATTTTATTATTAGTTCATGGCCTGGGTAAATATTCGATTCGGATTGGCTGGAATAGTTCATAATCGAATTCGAAATGTTCCCACTGACATCAGCCGCGCCCCAGGCAGACAGAGAGCACACTGTATTTGCTGCGCACCTTGATTCATAGTCGACGTAAACAATGCAAGCTACGTTGTGAACGCAAGCTCCAACATGACTCGAGAGCTTGCGTTCTGTGTTTTGTTTTGTGGAAACGCAAGGAATTGGACTTTTGCTTGCGTCAAGTGACAAATTTCGGCATGACACACGCAAGGACGCAACGAGATCTTGCAAGGCCTTGCGAAGCTTGCGTTCCTTGCGCTTATGTAGTTTGCATCGACTATGAATCCGGCCTTAAAGAGAGGTTTGAGCGCTACTTCCCACATGTGGACGACATCGAGGACTGTGACTGGATTCGAGACCCATTCAACCAGGAAGCATCAACAGAAAATCTCACTTTGAGAGAGAGAGAGAGAGGAATGCGCAGAGCTCCGTATGGACCGCACACTGAAACTCAAATTGAGAGAGCTCCCTCTGGATCAGTTTTGGTTGGCTTCTGCATCAGAGTACCCGACCATCTCCAGCCACACTATTGAGCAACTTCTTCAGTTCCCCACTACCTACCTGTGTGAGCTGGCGTTCTCTACTCTGGTGTTTATGTTACAACCCTACGGTGCAGAGTAGCCAAATGTGCCTGGGACCCCAGAAGCAGAGACGGAGAACCGAACAGGTTTCAAAAGTTTAATGAAACAAAACTTAACTGGTCTAATGTGTGTGTGTGTGTGTGTGTGCGTGGTCAAAATGTCAATGGGATGTGTACAGTACTTGACTATGTGTGTGTCTTGCAAGTGTCCATGTGTAACCTATGTGTGGTGCAAGTGTAGATGTAGGGCAGCGTGTTGAAAATGTGCTGCGGAACTAAAACTAACGAGGGAGAGTCCGAGAGGGAGAGTCCAGGAGGTAGTCCAGGGTAGAGAGCAGGGGGGGAGGTCCGTCCGAGGGGATCCGGGGTTGGGAGGCACGGGGGGTCCAGGGGTAGAAACAAGAGGGAGGTTGGGAGGAGCGGAGGAGTAGGAGCTTGGAAGGGGAGTCCGGTGGACGGCGCGGGTGGAGCTGGGAGACACTGGTCTTACACGGGAGGGAGCCAACAGTTGTCAACGTTCAAGTGCCCGACGTCTGTCTTCCGCAGCCTTAAGTAGTGCTGAGCCCAGGTGGTGATTGGCTTCAGCTGGCCTGATTGAAACAGTCCACACCTGCTGCGGAAGGAGACGCCTGGCCCAACCTCAAGGGTGACGTGCTGAGTGGGACTGGGAACGTGACCGAGACTGGCTCGGGCGTGGGGGCACAACAGTATATGAAGAACAAGAGCAGGTCGCGCCTCTCTGTTGAACAGGACTTGCCAGTGGCCCTCTCTTCAGTACCACCAAGGATTTAGAAAATCTGCGGCCAGCGACAGGCACATGTGTCTCACTAGCTTGTAAGTAGGCAAAACCTATTGATAATAGTAAATGTTACTGATTCAATTTTAAATTACACTTATAATTTCTTTAACACATTATAGGCTAATTAGGCCTACAATTTGGCAACACATTATAATAAGGATCTGTTCAGCCTCATTTCAATAACTATTCATTCATAATTAAATAATCATCAAGGTGTATATACATATAAATGAAGAATAGATAATAAGATATTATATTTCTGAAACTTTCTAAAAGATTAATAGTCTTTTTTCTGTGCTTTTGTGCTGTGCCTCCAGTTCATCCTGCTTGCCTCACCTGCAAACGCACAGCACAATTTTAGACTAAAGTTTTTTGTTTTTTTAACTGAATGCATACTCAGTTTAATTGTGTTTAGTAGTTCCTGTTATACAAATTAGTTTTCATTCTCAGGCCTTCTCTCTGTAAAGAGTTATGATTACTGTACACCAGGGATAAGCCTACTGCTGTCTCAGGCCAGATCTACCCCTCCTCTCTCTCTCTCTCCTTCTCTCTCTCTCGCTCACACACACACACACACACACACACACACACACACACACACACACACACACACACACACACACACACACACACGCACTTCTGTCTCTTCCTCTTAAGTTCCATGACCTCACTTTAATGTTGTGACCTGTCTGGTTTAATGGGTGTATTGCTGCTTTGATTTTAATCTATAAAGCTTTAAATTAATTCTTCAATTATTTTGTTAATAAATATTTTGAGTTATAGAGATGTTTGTATTGTTTGGCATTAGCAAATAGGCATTAAATAAAAATTAACAGTGAGTCATAAGAGTAATAGCACATGTTATAGGGGCTATTTTGCATGGATATGAACATAGGTGTGCCTTGAGATTTTGGCTTGCCCTTTGGTGTGCCTTGGGCAGAAAAAGTTTGAGAACCACTGAGTTAAATATACAATCCAGCCGTCGCTGGCGTGGAGCAAACCAGCCCGATCCCCTTCTCCGTGTCTGAGCCCTGTGTTGACGTGGATGGTGCTCATGTCCCCTGTGAATAGCTAGCTAGCTAGCTGGTATTCTAGCTGTATGGCTAGCTAGCTAACGATAGCTAACACTGTTATGTGCTACTAAATGACCACAAACACCAGTTAGCTAGCGCTATCAAGCTAATGAGAACAGTAGCTACTTAGTAAGAATGGTAGCTAGTTCGCTAGCTAAAACTGTTGTTATTAGCTAGTTGCTAGTAAAATGGTGTTGTTGTTAGCTGGTTTTGCACTCGGTGTTGTCTCGTAAGGGCTCGCAAATATATACCCTTCTTTGCGCACAACACTGCTTTTCTTGAACCATGAGACTACCTCGGCGCCAATCAAGTGTTTTGGCCACCAGATGGAAGCAACCGCTGTATTATAGTAAGGCTCAAACGTGACCTGGAGCCGTAGACCACAAGTGACCAACTTATTTATCACACATTTATGCCGTGTCTTTGTGTGTGTGTGTGTGTCTGGTGTGTACCTGAATATGCGGTAGGGTGTGGTGAGGTCGAAGCTGCGTCGGTCCATGTCTTTAACGTTTCCTACGTTCATGTCGATGGACGTGATGCCGATGCGCAGATGGTAGTCCTGGAAACACCACAGCAGACACGCACACACACACATACACACACACACATATACACACACACAGCTATATATAAACACACACACACACAGCTATATATAAACACACACACACACACACAGCTATATATAAACACACATACACACACACACACACACACACCGCTATATATAAACACACACACACACAGACACACACACACAGACACACACACACACACCGCTATATATAAACACACACACACACACACACCTCCATGTTCTTGTAGAGGTAGACCTTGTCCCCGGCGACCACGGTGTAGAGTTTGGAGCGCAGGCCACGGAGCTCCAGGTAGCCCTGCTGTGTCGGGGTCAGAGGTGAACCAGGGGTCATCTCCACACTGCCCCTCTGACGCCCCCTCGTTAAGTCCTGCAGCGCTGACACCCACTCACTCCTCTCCACTACACACACACACACACGCATACACACACACACACACGCAAGCACACACACGCAGTATAAATACACATGCACAAAGTTACATGCCTTTAGTCATGCAAGCCAGTACACTGCTGCTTTACCACATCTGTTGCTCAACAACCACACACAAACACACACACCCACACACAGCTATATAAACACACACACACACACAGCTATATAAACACACACACACACACACACACACAGCTATATAAACACACACGCACAGCTATATAAACACACACACAGCTATATAAACACACACACACAGAGCTATATAAACACACATACACAGCTATATAAACACACACACAGCTATATAAACACACACACACACAGAGCTATATAAACACACCCACACAGCTATATAAACACACACACAGAGCTATATAAACACACACACACACACAGCTATATATAAACACACACACAGCTATATATAACACACACACACAGCTATATATAAACACACACACACAGCTATATAAAAACACACTGAAACAGACATTTCCTGTTCTGTCCAATCACAAATCATATTAAACACACACACACACACACTCACTCACTCACTCACTCACTCACTCACTCACTCACTCACTCACTCACTCCCTCCCTCCCTCCCTCCCTCCCTCCCTCCCTCCCTCACTCACTCACTCACTCACTCACTCACTCACTCACACACACACACAGGCTGATGCTTACAATCGCTATCTGCTCTGAAGAGGAAGGTCCTGTTGATGGTAACCACCTCAAACTTCAACTCTCCCACGTTGGTGACCTCTGTTATGTCTGCCGTCGATATGAACCTCTTCGAGTACACTTCCTGGACCAGACAACAAAATACACTTTAGACATCCTCACTTCCATACAAACTACACTTTAGACATCCTCACTTCCATACAAACTACACTTTAGACATCCTCACTTCCATACAAACTACACTTTAGACATCCTCACTTCCTTACAAACTACACTTTCAACATCTTTCATACAAACTAACACTTTCAACATCTTCAGTTTCATACAAACTAACACTTTCAACATCTTCAGTTTCATACAAACTAACACTTTAGACATCCTCAGTTTCAACAACTAGTAGTTACAACTACTGTAGCACCTCTTAACAGGAGAAGAAAGGAAACGCAAACTGAGGCATGACCTGTTCAGACTGGCTGTGGATGCGCCGTGAAGTGCTGTGAAATGCCGTGAAATGCCGTGAAGCGTTGTGAAGCGTGGACAGTTTCCTTTGAACTGTGGAAGCGCCCATGTTTGACCGTTCACGCTGGCCGCTGCGTGGCACGGAGCTCGGCAGCCGGCTAGCTTTGCCGTCTAGTGTGTTTTTTCAAATGTGTGTGAATAAAGTGCAGAAGGGCAGAACGGCTCGGTGAGTGATGCAGAGGGGCAGAACGGCTCGGTTAGCCACGCAGAGGGGAAGAACGGCTCGGTGAGCAATGCAGAGGGAAAGAACGGCTCGATGAGCGACTCAGAGGGGCAGAACGGCTCGGTGAGCGACGCAGAGGGGCAGAACGGCTCGGTGAGCGACGCAGAGGGGCAGAACGGCTCGGTGAGAGACGCAGAAGGGAGAACGGCTCAGTGAGCAACGCAGAGGGGCAGAACGGCTTGGTGAGCGACGCAGAGGGGCAGAACAGCTCGGTGAGCGACGCAGAGGGGCAGAACGGCTCGGTGAGAGACGCAGAAGGGAGAACGGCTCGGTGAGCAACGCAGAGGGGCAGAACGGCTCGGTGAGCGACGCAGAGGGGCAGAACAGCTCGGTGAGCGACGCAGAGGGGCAGAACGGCTCGGTGAGCGACGCAGAGGGGCAGAGCGGCGTGGTGAGTGACGCAGAGGGGCAGAACGGCTTGGTGAGCGACGCAGAGGGGCAGAATGGCTTGGTGATCGACGCAGAGGGTTTCTGGTGTGAACAGTAGGGATGGGAATTTATACAATTTTAGCGATTCTGATTCCATTTTCGATTCTGCTTATCGATCCGATTCCTTAGCGATTCTCTTATTGATTCTCACTGGGAAAAAAATAGTACAAACAGGTTTATTAACATAAATTTTCTTTTATATGTACTACTTTGAACATGCCAATTACAGTGCTGTTTTTTTAGGTGTATTCATCTTGAACTAAAAATAAAACTGACATAAACAAAACAGTATTTTTTCAGACCGACTACCACCAGCCTGACTCTGAACGTCATCATCTAAATTACATGGATGGAAATGGAGATTATTCATATAGTGAAAGCTGGTTTACACAATTAAACAAATGGCACTAACACAATAGACAGGGACTCTGGAGGAGTTTACCTTCGACTATACTAACGTTAGCTGCGCTGCTGTCGTCACTCCGGAGCGCATCAAAAACGGGACATTCCTGCAAAGTTATTGCATGCTGTGTGGCCAAATGTTTTTGCATATTTGTAGTATTTCCCCCCTTTGATGATATAGGTTTTTGCAAGCATTGCAAGTGGCCGTGTTGTCATCTTGTCGCGTGAAATGTAACCACTCTATCGAACGTTTATGTTGCTGGCTTCTTCTACCGCGGTCTAATAAAACAAAACAAGGCAGAACAAAACAAGGTGCGTGTGACGACATTGCACATGCGCAGCAACGACAGGAATCGATAGCGGAATCGTTAAGGATTCGATTCACTGGGAACCGGTTCTCAACAAGAACCGGTTTTCAATTCCCATCCCTAGTGAGCAGCCAGGCTGTTGCTCGCTCGCGTGAGAACTGACGCCGCGCAGCGCCTCCTTATCTGTCGTGAACCCGGTGTTAGCCAGAGCTGACTGCCGACCCAGGCCAGAACAGTTCCTGTACCTCGTCACTGTCAAAGCCAGAGCAGCTATGTACCTTGTCACTGTCAAAGCCAGAGCAGCTACTGTACCTTGTCACTGTCAAAGTATCTCAAGTAGTCCGTCTCCAGCTTCACCCAGCGGCGCTGGTAGTACAGATACCTGCAGAGCAGAGGGGCCGTAAACAATAAACAAACAATAAACAAACAATAAACAAACAATAAACAGGGGAGGTGAGAGGGGTGGGGTGTGTGTGTGTCTGTGTTAGTGCTTGCATGCATGCGTGCGTGCGTGTTTGTGTGTGTGTGTGTGCGCATGCGTGTGTGTTTGTGTGTGTGCATGTGTGTGTGTGTGTTTGTGTGTGCGCATGTGTGTGTGTGTGTGTGTGCGCGCACCAACATACCCCTGAGGTGGGTTCTTGTCCAGCCAGCCCATCTTGATGAGGGTGGAGAGCTGGGAGGAGTCTTCCCGTGGAGGGGGAGGAGCCAGGCGACCCGCGACGGGCAGGTAGACACTCCCGTGGGCGGAGCCAAGCCCTAAGTCCTGCCACGAGTCACGACTGGAAGAGAGGTCAGGGAGAGGTCACAGAGGGGTCAGGGAGAGGTCAACTACTTCTACAACGGTTAACCATGGAGCAGGGAAAGCACTGTGTGCATGTGTGTGTGTCTGTGTGTGTCCTTTAAGGTCCCTAGAGGTCAGAGGTCACTCACTGGTTGACGGGCTCGTCGTCTAGGAGCTCGTCATCGCTACACAGCGAGCTGTAGCGACCCTTCTGACCTCCTGGTACGGAGAGCAACATCTAGAGTTGGACAACACAGCCGTCATTCACATGAAGCAGCAGATCATTTACCTGCCTGTTCTTCTGTGTTTAAACTGTCCAGGGACTACATTACATTACAGTCATTTACTACTATACATTACTGTAACTAATACTAAAATTAGACATTAGACTACAGTTCATCCGGCCAGATTGATTGGCCACTGATTGAGCACACATGCAGTTACTCTGCAATTAGGAAGAGGATCCAAAAAACACACACCCCAGCCAGTTTGTCATTCATGAAGCGGATAGAACCTCATACATACATACATACATACATACATACATACATACATACATACATACATACATACATACATACATACATACATACATACATACATACATACATACATTAAGGCTACCACATGGGTGATTTAAGTTTGTTTGAGAACGTTGTTTCGTATAACTTAAGAAGTTTTATTAGAAGATCAAGCGAAGGCCAAACTGCCAGCTTCTCACTTGGCTCAACAAGAACATGACCTTCCCTTCGTGTCTGGTTGTGAGTTCGAGCCCCGGGTGATGCAGAATAAGCAGGCGTTGTACCGTTTGGATTTCAGACACATGATTTTGAATGTATGATGGAGGGTGAGGGGGCGGTACAGATGTGGGAACATAAGAATGTAACTTGACCCGCGGTATTCTAACAGGCGCTTTACGGCATTCCGCACCACCGCTCGCCTGCCCATAGGGGCGCAGTTATACCACTCATTGACCCATTGCTGTAGCTCATCTCGCACATTAGATGAGCCTACCGTTCTCAAACTCCTTGTTCTCTGTCTGGTTGTAATTTAATTATTACGAACAAAGCCTATCTATTCATAGTTTCTATCTCTGTAACTGTCGCCGGGTCTATATCTATTAACTGTCGGGACAAGTAGAAGTTTAATACATTAGGCTGAGTGTTCTCATATGGAACATGGCATCAGGACGAGTAAGATGGCTAACGGAGATGACCAGAGATGTATTTGAAATGGTTCACTCACTCCCTATTCCCTATTACCATGGATGTATTGAGTGTGACTCATAGTGAACTATACATGGGGAATGATTTAACAGTTTGGGGACACTACATGGAATGTAACTGCGTAAGATATTCATGACTCAAACAAGCAGACGCGCCGATCACTGATGGCAGCAGGTTGAAATATCAGGTAGTATTCAGGGTCCATGTTTAGTTGAATGATAAATCCCATATAAATGGTTGGAATTCTAATGATGTGCAAGTGTGATTTTGTCAACTTTAGTGCTGTCTGCTAATAGCAGGCTGTGAAGCTGCACGATAAGACCGTGTAGTGTATTTTTATACGGTATTACATCAATACATCTGTATTACTCTCATGTAGTAATCATTTTATTAAGAATAATGAATAAACTCCAATTCAGTAGGAACTTGGTTAACTTAATTAGTTTAACATCTAGATGACAACACATGTCCTTTCCTGAGTCAACATTCCTTTGCCCCTGAGGAACAATAGAGATGGCACCTCTGAAGAAGAAGTCAGGAAGCCTACAGGTGATCAAAGCAGGACCGGAAAAACCCCAAGACTGCCCCCATGTCCGGAGGGGGGGCAGAGCTCAGTGACACCTATTGACCAATTACAAGACTAGTTGTAAATGTACCTCCCTCGTATGCAAAATTGTTTGTTTGTCATGTGATTCCTGGCTTGAAGCCAGTTTAAAAACTGAAGACACGAGACTGAGAATTCAGTACCGCCGAGATTTGACCTGAATGGCGTGCTCAATAAATTGGGTTTAAACTGCATTTTTCTCCAGAAGATTCTTTCCAAGTCAAGACAAAAAGATACGACATATTGACGACGGAGACGGGACGGCGATTCTAGCTACGTTTGCAAGACCCTTGAAAGATAGCGACTTCAATTACCTCACGTGAACCTAACGGCCAAAGGAAGACAAAGAGTGAACGACTTTGCGAGTCTTGATCGAGGTTAACTGTCTTGCAAATCATTTTATGCTTTCGCCGTAAAGAACTTCCAATAAATAAGGAGAAATAGATTAAATTGTGTACGCATTGTTGCGCTGAGTACTTGGTATTACTTGGTATGGGCATTGTCTTAGAAAGACGCATACAAAGCGCAGAGTTCAGATAAGACGGGAGCTCCAGAGTGGGGTTCCAGGTCTCTAAAAAAACCGGTTAAATTAAATGCATAGGATTGCATATTTTTGTTAAATGTGTGAGGTACCAGTATGTAAAGCAGGCTAAACCGGAGTCCTGTATTGTCTCGTTTTAAAGTACGTTTTTAGCAGTCTGCTATTTGTCTTGTGTAAAATGTTTATTGTCTATTGTAGATATTTGAGATTGGTTTAATCTTACTTTCTGAATGAAAGGTTGAGGGAAGGAAGTTTCCTTGTTGTCTCCTCCACGTGGGTGATTGATACTGTAAGGCCTGTATTGTGTGTGTGCCTGCGTCTTTGTTCTCTCCTCCACGTGGGACTGGATATTGTAGGCCTGTGTGTGTGTGTGTGTGTGAGGAGACGGGCTGTGTGAGGTGTGAAAGTTGAGGTGTGAACGAGAGAGTGAAAGGAGAGCGTGCGTTGTGGGTTTTGTGCTTTAAAGTTTAAAAGTTGAGATTGTGTGTTTGTTGGTTTTATACATTGTAAGGTTTTAAAGTTGAGTTAATGTAAATAATATTGGCTGATATTTCCTGTTTAATTGTCTTTTGTGGGTGAGTAGCTCCCCCCTCATAAAACAGCTGTGAAGAGGGGGGGGTCGGTGAAACGCGTTCACTGGCCAGGGGGGTTGTGCTGTGGTTTGTAGGTGTGAAGTCACCCAATTGTGTTTCTCTCTCTATCTATCTGTCTCTCTCTCTTTCTTTCACTCTTATTTCTCTCTCTTTCCTGTCTTTAGAAATTAGGGACAGATAATTCATCCAGTGGGTCGTGCGGTGTATGGGACGACTGGATTAGATAAGAATAAGTTAATTTATAAATCCACTAGTCAATTATAACTTTTATTAATAAACCCTTCTCAATCTTCATAAATTGAGAAATGGTGTAGCGTTAGCCAGATTTTAGGGATATTTAGAAATCTTTCATCCTTCTCACCTCTGTTGTCCTATGCCTCCATCTAGTGGCGTTTAGATTGCAGTTCACGTTGGTCTATTGTATTGATTCAAGTGTAATAGGTGGTTCAATGCTGCCATCGTGTGGCCTTTGTTAGATATGACCGCTTTCTATATTTGTTTGAGTATTCGTGTGTTTTATGACAGTTTGACTTTAGAATAATGGATTGTTAATAACACATTTATTTTTAATTATCAGTGCTTGGTGATTAATTGGGTTTTCCCCTTTGAGTCAATCTGTTTGCAGTGATATCCGGAAAAGCTTTTGTCCATACCAGCCATCCATCCATCCACCCATCCATCACCTGCTTGAAAAGTAAGCCTGAATTGCTGATTAATGCTCATTAATTGAACTAGACTGATCACCTGATTTAATTGTTTTGAGTGGTTGACCTGCATTTGAGGCTTGGTGTTTTATGATAAGGTGATTGATTGGTTTGGTTACTTGATTTGATAATAAGGATACATGGTTAGTTCATTAATTGATTAATTCTTCAATATTTTATTGATTACTTGATTAATTATTTATAGTTATTCAACTTTTTGTTATTATAAATATTATATATATAATAATTCTACTTGATACTGGATATAAGTGGTTTTGAGGGTGTTTAATTGTTAAATGGATGTAGATGGTTTGGTGATGAGCTTTGGTTTTTGAGTGATTGGTGGTCTGTTGGATATCTGGTTTAAAGGTGTCTTGGTTTTTGATAGAATAAACATCAGTTTAAGCGTTGCTTTAGTAGAGCGATATAGACGTGCATACATATACTACGCTTTGCATATTGTGTGTATGGAGTGAAAGGACTGAGTGAACGGACAATAGGACTCAACTTGCTGACAGGCAAAGTGGTGTGGACATTTCGATGTCTACGTCAAAATATTTTTTATTTTAATTCATTATTTTCTGGCATACAGCGATTAATGAGGGGATTGTCCTCTGGTGCACAATACCCTAAGCTTGCGTCAAACCGGGCTTTGTGGTTTTTAATTTGCAAAAATTAAAAGTGCTTAAATGGGACCGATCGCTCCCTGTGCTGAAGACTAGGGTTGAGATTGAGCAGGAGTATATCTGGATAGGCAGTTTAGGCAGAGCAAGAAGTGTCCTATGTCTGTGAGTGATTGAGCGTTCATTTCTTTATTAATTACATAATTGATAAAGCTTCATTTTTATAGTGTTAGATTCTTAATAGGTTTATTGATAGTTTGAATTGTTAACAGTTTATTAAGTTATGAGGATCTTAAATAGTCTTGACGCTGTTCAGTAAAGTGGGACGGATACAGAACACAGCATTAGAAGCAGTAATTATAGCTCCAACCGAAGTAGAGGAAGTCAACAGCACAACGGACAAGCTGTTGAGTGAGTGATGCTCTGTTCTCCCACATGAATTAAGTTTTGACTTCGCATTCTTATGACATTAGGAGGGAATCTAATATGGCTTATACACAGTTACTTGTGCTAAATACTGAGGGAAGATATGTAATCAGAGATGTTAATAATGATATTAGGCAGAAGGGAAATGCCAGGACGACCGTTGTAACTCATCTTGATGTGAAGCGCAAAACCAAGAAATTAGATAAGCATCTGATACCAGCTGAAAAGAAGAAGAAGTAGATGGATAAAAAGGGAAAGTGGAAGCGACAGTGACTCTTCTGTAGATGAAGGAGTGGATATTGGAGGATATGATGAAAGTATTAGAAAGATTATGACAGGTGCTGTATAGAAAGGAAGTGTTGCTAATGAAACAGACTAGTAGCAGTAGTGAAGAAGAGAGTGAGGAGTCTGACTCGAAGGAAGATGATACAACATGGACCAAGGATGTACCAGATTAAGAAGAATTGAAGGAAATTAGGAAGTAGTTGAAGGAGATTAGGAAGTAGTTGAAGGTAATTGGAAAGTAGTTGAAGGAACAAGATGCTGAGCTGAAGCGGAAACTCACTCAAAGTCAGCTCTTGAATGGAAAATGGATAGAAGAGGAGTAGTAACAAGCTGTTGTTTTGCAGAACAATAACAACAACAACCAATGATATAATCTTCACTCCCGTTCCCTGTTTTCCAACAACCTCAGACAGGGGAGATTATTAATTCTGAAGTATTTAAAAGAAAAAAAAAAAAAAAAGGGGGGGTGAATAGGAAGTTGAACATGTCATTGGCTAGATGTCATCAGCAATTTACAATACAATAAGTATTTCTTAAGTTTTTAGAATCAATTTTTTAGGAGAATGATAGCGGTGATAACCTACGTTGTCACCTCTGAGCCTGAGTTCATTACTGAAGTTGAAGTGATGAGGAACATTTTTATTACATCTGTGACATTTTGGAGAAACGCTTGTCTCCAGAAGATTATTATAGAAGCAAACTAGTTGAGTATGGACTCTAGAGTATGAACCATCTTTTTGTTCAGAAAAACAAAAACCAAAAGTCATGTGTGTTGAATGATTATCAATGATTTGATGCTAAGTTCAGTTTATTACAGGAATTTCATAATAGTAGGAGTATTCAGTTATGGTTTCATATAACATCAGTTTAGATAATTGGTTTACAAAGCTGTTTAGTCAATTCAAATAGGTTATGTTTCTCACTTTGATTTGGGAGTTTAGGGAGGGGGAGTGGGCACCCCTGGACCTAGACTCCAACAGACGGGGGCGGGACCGCAAGGTCCCAAAAGGGCACGTTAAAATCTTCATATAGTGCTGGGGAGACGACTGAAGGCCCCCGTGTCTGAGGAAGTATGAATTAACATACTGCTCTGGTACCGTCTAGTCAGCACTGTGTCGCCGTTAAGGGGTTGGCACTGTGTGGTACGTGGACGACAGTCCACACCTAAGCAGAGGGGCGTTAGAGACGACCTCTGTGAATAGGCAAGGCTGGTGAAAACGGTCAAAGTTCTAATATTCATAGCACAAGTGGAATTAGGATCAGACCGTCGGTTCTGAGCTGGGTGACTAACAATCACTACGGTGTCCGGGATCGCTATCGACTGGGTCACCGGCCGGTCGGGTCGCATATGGCAGTAAGACCTGAGATGGCCGCCGCGCTCGGCTCAATGTACAGTCAGGCCACTACAAGCCAAAAGCGAATGCGTTAGTAGGCGAGTAGTGCTTCTGTGATCGGTGGGCTTTGAAAAGAAGACACCGGGAAGCAGAAGGCTGAGCTCTCATTCCAGGGGAGCCTGGCTTGAGGCCTCGGACGGAACGGGGTCTAGCCCGGGATTGCGCCCTGAATGGGAGGTCCGAAAGACTAAAGCGTGTGTTTCAATAGTCAATGAATGGCCATAAGCTGTTCATTTATGCATTATATTGTATGAATTTCATTCACATAATGATGATGTGTTTGTGAGGAGTTGGCGTTAGGCCTTCCCCTCTGTCATTAACCTCGGTTTGTGTTGAGTGTTGTTTTACAGGTACCGCGGACCCTGGGGGCCGGGCCCTAGCCATGCCTGATGTATGCCATCCTGGGGGCTGACGGTCATCTGTTGTTTGTATATTGTTCTCTTGTTTAATCAGGCAGCAGGGGGTCGTCTACATTTCACCTGTGTTTTTGATTCAGGTGTGTGTACACGTCTCCTTGGTTAGATTGTTCTGTTTTGTAGTAATTTAGGTTTAGTCTATGTCTATAGGATGTTCTGTTTTTTGTGTAGTTCTGTGTTGATGTTTACAGATTTTCCTGGAGTGCATTTAGTGGGCTACCAAGGCGTGGTTGCCCCTCACCAGCATGAAGCTATGAACTGTGTGGAGTCACGGATGACTTGAGGGTCATTCTTGGACATTCCTGGAGTGTTCTCCCTGTTTCGGACGGGGTGAGCTTACCATCTTGCTGCGGACATTGTTCTCTGGGTGTCAGAGAGGATTGCGACACCTGGGGGTTTGATGTCTGAAGATGGCTCCAGCGTGAGACGTGGAGATGAGACAGCGCTGAGGGCTGTTCTCCTTCGGAGGGGCTAAGTGCTAGTAACCTCTGGCCCCCGATTTGCTTTGTTGTTGTGTGATGATTTGGTTATTTGTATGTGTTTTGGGAATTGTTTGTTATGTTTAATGTTGTTTTGTGTCAAGGCGTTAAGACGCCTCGAAGGGGGGATATGTAGTGTATTTTTATACGGTATTACATCAATACATCTGTATTACTCTCATGTAGTAATCATTTTATTAAGAATAATGAATAAACTCCAATTCAGTAGGAACTTGGTTAACTTAATTAGTTTAACATCTAGATGACAACACATGTCCTTTCCTGAGTCAACATTCCTTTGCCCCTGAGGAACAATAGAGATGGCACCTCTGAAGAAGAAGTCAGGAAGCCTACAGGTGATCAAAGCAGGACCGGAAAAACCCCAAGACTGCCCCCATGTCCGGAGGGGGGGCAGAGCTCAGTGACACCTATTGACCAATTACAAGACTAGTTGTAAATGTACCTCCCTCGTATGCAAAATTGTTTGTTTGTCATGTGATTCCTGGCTTGAAGCCAGTTTAAAAACTGAAGACACGAGACTGAGAATTCAGTACCGCCGAGATTTGACCTGAATGGCGTGCTCAATAAATTGGGTTTAAACTGCATTTTTCTCCAGAAGATTCTTTCCAAGTCAAGACAAAAAGATACGACAACCGTGATAGCAAGTTAGCTCACGACAGCAGCTTCCATAATATTAACGGTAGCTGTCGGTGGCTAAAAAGCAGATAGCTAACTTTACAACGATGATTCCTGTAGCTATTTTGATTTTGATGCTATTAGTTCAACTTCTGTTTCTCGGGCAGGAACGGAGACGAACTCGCATTAGTAGCAAAGCAGCTAGAGGAATGATCTTAACATTAGCTAACTGCTTTAGCTACTGCTAGCTACCGTCTTCTTCACTTCTCCTTCGGTAAAACATGACACCGTTGTGTTGTGGTATTGTGGAGGGCTTAGGCAGAAGCAGGAAGAGAAACCACTTTTGCCCCATATAAGTAAAATAATGGCCTCATAAGCATTTTTCGATTGTAAAATTGTGTTCACTTGTTTTAGTTTGCAAACATATGCAATTTTCTTAGCATTCCCAGCTTTGTATGTAGTTTTAATGTGAAAGATACATCTTGAATGCAGTCAAGACAAATTTAATTGCCTCTTAACTTTTGTCAAACCCCCTGGTTCCAGTCAATTGGATTATAGGCTATAGGCTACTTTCGTTTACAATGACGTTATCTTATGAACACAAATAGCTTAACCTATAGGCCTACATAAAAACAATAGCCTAAAACCATGTTTATTTACAATGTATTTTCTTTCATTGATAGCATGCCAATAGTTAGGGTGAGGAACGACGCGCGGTCTCTTTAGCCCTGAGACCATCAGGCAGGCAGCTCGAGGTCGTTGAAGGCTATATATATTATTATGATATTATGTCTAATAATACATTCGTTGAAAGTACACAGGCTGATCTACTATAC
>NC_140234.1:41084050-41101550 GCF_949987555.1 Borostomias antarcticus | reverse complement strand
ACACTACACACAACACTACAGGCAACACACAAGACAACACACAACACTAGTCAATACTACACATAACACTACAGTCACCACACAACACAACACACAACACTACAGTCAACACTACACACAAAACTACAGTCAACACACAACACAACACACAACACTACAGTCAACACTACACACAACACTACAGTCAACACTACACACGACACTACACTGCATACAACACTACATACAACACTAGTCAACACTACAGTCAACATGACAGTCAACACACAACACTACACACAACACTACAGTCAACATGACACAACACTAGTCAACATGACACACAACACTACAGTCAACACTACAGTCAACATGACACAACACTACAGTCAACACTACACACAACACTACAGTCAACACACAACCCTACAGTCAACACTACAGTCAACACAAAACACTAAACACAACACTAGTCAACACAACACTACACACAACACTACAGTCAACACTAAACACAACACTAGTCAACACATAACACTACACACAACACTACAGTCAACACTAAACACAACACTACAGTCACCACTACAGTCAACACTACACACAACACTACAGTCAACACACAACACTACAGTCAACACTAGTCAACACTACACACAACACTACACTGCATACAACACTACAGTCAACACTACAGTCAACATGAGTCAATATGACAGTCAACACTATACACAACACTACAGTCAACACTACAGTTAACATGACATTCAACACTACAAACAACACTACAGTTAACATGACAGTCAACACTACAGTCAACACACAACACTACAGTCGTCAACACACAACACTACAGTCAACACTACACACAACACTACATACAACACTACAGTCAACATGACAGTCAACACTACACACAACACGAGTCAACACTACACACAACACTAGTCAACACTACACACAACACTACATACAATACTACAGTCAACATGACAGTCAACATGACAGTCAACACTACACACAACACTACAGTCAACATGACACACAACACTACACACAACACTACAGTCAACATGACAGTCAACACTACACACAACACTGCAGCCTACACTACACACAACACTACATACAACACTACAGTCAACACTACACACAACACTACACGGCACTACAGTCAACATGACAGTCAGCACTACACACAACACTACAGTCAACACTACACACAACACTACAGTGAACATGACAGTCAACACTACACACAACACTACAGTCAACACTACAGTCAACATGACAGTCAACACTACACACAACACTACAGTCGACACTACAGCAACACTACACACACAACACTACAGTCGACTGTACTGTTGTGCGTAGCGTTGACTAGTGTTTGGTGTAGGGTTGTGTGTGGTGTTGACTGTAGTGTTGACTGTAGTGTTGTTGTTGTTGTTGCTGTATGTAGTTTTGACTGTAGTGTTGACTGTCAACACTAAACACGACACTACAGTCAACACTACAAACACTACAGTTAACGGTACACACAACACTTCAGGAACTCAGCAACCACAGAGCTGTTCATGTTAGTCTGAATATACTGAACCACAGCACAGACTGAGCTACTAGGGTGAAACATAGCCATGTTCCACAGACAAAACATTTTGTTACATTGTGTCCTACTAGTTAGCTAAACATGACCAAGCTATCTCTCTCTGTCTCTGTCTCTACTGACGGCTGTGGAGGCTGGTCTCTGTCTCTACTCACGTCTATGGGTGCTGGGAGGCTGGTCTCTCGGGCTCTGTGCTGGTGTCTCTGTCTCAGGCTGGCCGACCGTCCACACGGGCAGAGCCGACGGTGCCTCCGGCTGCAGGGAAAGTCGAGCATTGAGTTGCGTGCTCTCCGGCGCCGCCTGTGACTGCCTGCTGCGCGGGGGGACTTGTGGCGTGGGGTCTGCGTGCCTGTCCTCCATGGAGGGACCGTGGCTGTGGGGTGGGGGTGGGGGGCGGAGAGAGGGTGAGGGAGGGACAGGAAGTCCTCACTCTCTGGAGTGACGGGAGAGAACAGCCAACAGTCGACAGAGTCTCTCCATCCTCCGCTAACTGCCCGAATCACCCTTCTCTCCTGTCTTCTCCTCTCACTTGACACAACCTTCTCTACAGCGAGCTAGCTCTTTATATGGCCTTCTTTATAGCGAGTTACAGCTTGATACAGACTTCTCTATAGCGAGTTACAGCTTGATACAGCCTTCTCTATAGTGAGTTAGCGCTTGATACAGCCTTCTCTATAGCGAGCTAGCGCTTGATACAGCCTTCTCTATAGCGAGCTAGAGCTTCATACAGCCTTCTCTATAGCGAGCTAGCGCTTGATATGGCCTTCTCTATAGTGAGCTAGCGCTTGACACAGCCTTCTCTATAGCGAGCTAGAGCTTCATACAGCCTTCTCTATAGCGAGCTAGCGCTTGATATGGCCTTCTCTATAGTGAGCTAGCGCTTGACACAGCCTTCTCTATAGTGAGCTAGCGCTTGACACAGCCTTCTCTATAGCGAGCTAGAGCTTGATACAGACTTCTCTATAGTGAGCTGGCTTTCTCTACAGTGAGCTAGCGCTTGATATGGCCTTCTCTATAGTGAGCTAGCGCTTGATACCGTCTTCTTTATAGTGAGCTAGCGCTTGACACAGACTTCTCTACAGCGAGCTAGTGCTTGATACAAGCTTATCTACAGCGAGCTAGCGCTTGATACAGCCTTCTCTATAGCGAGTTAGCGTTTGATATGGCTTTCTCTACTGCGAGCTAGTGCTTGACACAGTCTTCTCTACAGCGAGCTAGCGCTTGACATGACCTCTTTAGTGAGCTAGCGCTTGACACAGCCTTACTCTACGGAGAGCTAGCGCTGGATACAGCTCCTCATTAGCGAGCTAGCGCTTGATACAGCCGTCTCTACAGCGAGCTAGCACTTGATATGGCCATCTCTATAGCGAGTTAGAGCTTGATACAGACTTTTCTATAGCGAGCTAGCGCTTGACACAGCCTTCTCTATAGTGAGCTAGCTCTTGATACCGCCTTCTTTATAATGAGCTAGTGCTTAGTGCTTGACACAGCCTTCTCTACAGCGAACTAGCGCTGGATACAGCTCCTCATTAGCGAGCTAGCTCTTGATACCGCCTTCTTTATAATGAGCTAGTGCTTAGTGCTTGACTCAGCCTTCTCTACAGCGCTTGATATGGCCATCTCTATAGCGAGTTAGCGCTAGAAACAGATTCTCTATAGCGAGCTAGCACTTAACAGGGCCTTCTCTATAGCGAGTTAGCGCTAGAAACAGCTTCTCTATAGCAAGCTAGCGCTTGATAGGCCTTCTCTATAGTGCGCTAACACTTGATACAACCTTCTCAATAGCGAGCTAGCACTTGATATGGCCTTCTATATAGCGAGCTAGCACTTGATACAGCCTTCTCTATAGCGAGCTAGCGCTTGATATGGCCTTCTACAGTATATAGCGAGCTAGCACTTGATACAGCCTGCTCTATAGTGAGCTAGAGCTTGATATGACTCTCTTCAGCGAGCTAGCGCTTGATATGACCTTCTCTACAGCGAGCTAGTGCTTGATACAGCCTTCTCTATAGCATTAGCAAGCTAGCGCTTGATGTGACCTTCTCTGTAGCGAGCTATAGCACTTGACCTCTATAGTGAGCTAGCGCTTGACACAGCCTTCTCTATAGCAAGCTAGCGCTTGATGTGTAGCGAGCTATAGCACTTGGCCTTCTCTATAGTGAGCTAGCGCTTGACACAGCCTTCTCTTCAGTGAGCAAGCGCTGGATAAAGCTTCTCTATAGCGAGCTAGTGCTTGACACAGCCTTCTCTATAGCAAGCTAGCGCTTGATGTGTAGCGAGCTATAGCACTTGGCCTTCTCTATAGTGAGCTAGCGCTTGACACAGCCTTCTCTTCAGTGAGCAAGCGCTGGATAAAGCTTCTCTATAGCGAGCTAGTGCTTGATACGGCCTACTCTATAGCAAGCTAACTCACAGAACACACACACAGGCACGGACACTCACACACACACACACACACACACACACAGGCAGACTTGGACACTAGGGTTCAGTGTGCCAGCGTGATTGGAATCTGGCGTCAGGGGCCTCATACACAAGCCAGTTGCCATAGCAGCTGCACACACCTCAAGATGCACTCCCTCTCCTGAGGACACATTCTCCTACCTTAATCCATGGAAACCTCTTCCCATTTCCCAGAGGGCCTTCATGGCGAAGGACAGAGAGGAGGCCAGGTCAGTCCAGAAGGAACTGAAGAGGGAGCTGCAGAGGGCCAAAAAGAGCTAGAGAGAGAGGGAGGAGAGCAAACAGCACCAAGGAAGTGTGGGAGGGGATGAAGAGAATCACAGGGATTGGTACTTCAGGCCCAACTGTGTGGGATGGGGGCGGGCAGAACGTGCCAATGAGCTTAACCAGTTCTTTAACAGGTTTGACACAGCCCTCACCCCTGGGAGGCTAGTAGGCAGCTCAACACCTTCGCCCCTGCCGCTCTCCCCTCCCCCTACCCCCACCAGACCATTATACACACAGAGTGTGAGGTAAGGGGTGAACTCCAAGTGCTACGAATCAAAAAGGCCTCTAGACCTGACGGAATCAGACCCAGTGTGCTTAAGGAGTGTGCAGGGGAGCTGGCTGATGTGTTCCAACACCTATTCAACCTCTCCCTGAGGCTGAAGAAGGTGCTACTGCTGTGGAAGACCTCGTGGATCGTTCCAGTGCCCATGAAGGCACGTCCCAGAGTCCTCAAAGACTACAGGCCAGTGGCACTGACGTCCCATGTCATGAAGGTATTCGAGAGACTGGCTCTGCAGCGCCTGAGGCCCATGGTGAGCGAATTCCTGGACCCCCTGCAGTTTGTGTACCAGGCCTGAATCAGCGTGGACCATGCCATCATGTACCTACTCCACAGAGCCTATTCACACCTGGAGGGGCCAGGACGTTCAGTGAGAGTCTTGTTCTTTGACTTCTCCAGTGCTTTCAACACCATCCTCCCCTCCAGCTCGCGGACAAGCTCCCAGCTATGCAGGTAGGCCACGACATGTTGGCCTGGATCACAGACTACCTCACTGGCAGGCCACAGTATGTCCGTTTAGCAAATTAGCAACACAGGTTCCCCCCAAGGAACCATTCTGTCTCTTTTCCTGTTCATCCTCTACACCACCGACTTCAACCACAACTCTGGAGCGTGCCACCTCCAAAAGTTCTCAGACGACTCCTCTATTGTGGGCTGCATCAGGAGATGAGGTCAGGAGATTCATTGAATGGTCTGAGGAGAACCAGCTCCAACTCAACATCAGCAAGACCAAGGAACTGGTGGTGGACTTCAGAAGGAACAGGAGGCCCCCAACCCCATCACGGGGGAGGAAGTGGGTAGATGGTGGACTCATACAAGTTCCTTCCTGAAGAACTAACTGGACTGGATTGACAACACTGAAGCTCTACAGGAAAGGACAGAACAGACTATTCTTTCTCAGGAGGCTCAGGTCCTTCGATGTGTGGGTAGCAGTCTTCTCGGGAAGTTCTACCAGTCTACAGTCGTAGCCAGCACACTGTTTGTCGTCGCCTGCTGGGGAGGCAGCATCAAGTCTGGGGAGTCAAAAAAACTCACAGGCTGGTGAAGAGGGCTGGCTTCATTGTGGGGCAACAACTGGACAGTCTGGAGTCCGTGGCAGAGAGGAGGATGAGGGACAAACTGAAGTCTATCCTAGACAACCCCTCCCATCCCCTCTATGACGAGCTGTGGCAGATGGGGAGCACTTTCAGCCACAGGCTCATCCCACCCAGATGCAATACAGAGCAGTTCAGATGTAACTTTGTGCCAGCAGCCATCAGACTATACAACAGTGCCTGAGCGTTCCGTGTGTCATAGAGGTGTGCTCTATGCATGTATACATGTGTATTACTAGATATACCCAGACAGCCTGGATGTATGTATGTATGTATGTATGTATGTATGTATGTATGTATGTATGTATGTATGTATGTATGTATGTATGTATGTATGTATGTATGTATGTATGTATAGACGGATATACTTGTACAGTTATATTCATACAGACTGAATAAATGTAGGCATATATCTTATTGTATTCTGTACTGCACAGTTACTGTACATGTGGTTGTATATAGTCCCTGTTTTCCTCTTTTTATGCTAATACTCCCTTATCTAGTGTCCTTGTCTTTCCAACCTTGCTGTGATGCAACTGCTGAGACGCCATACGTCTGGGGGGGACAAAGTTTCTATCTATTTCTCCATTGCACTATTTGCTTTAGTATTTAAATGTGTAAAATCGTATTTCATTGTAGAGCTACACAGCGCTTTGAATTACTCAGCCCCTCTCCCCCTCTCTCTCTCCCCCTCTCTCTCCTTCTCTCTCCCTCTCTCCCGCAGTTCTCACAAACACAACAGAGCTTCTGTGAGCAGCCCCTCCTCCACTCCTCTCCGTCACAACCATGCAGCTAGTTAACTCTGATGAGCTGGCAGCCTATGTTCTTAACACAACACGCAATCTCGGAGACACAACTCTTCAAATAAGTTATTAAGCAGGTGATTCTAGTTAATTCAAACAGTGAAACTTTCATGTATTCTAGATCCATTACACAAAGTGAAATATTTAAAGCCTTTTTTGTTTTGATCTTTATGATTGTACAGTATGTTCATTTATACAGTCTTGTATTGTTGTTAACACAACACGCACAACAGCTCATCTCTCATTGTAAGTGGGTGCTTCAGCAACCAGGCACAGTAGCCTAACTTATGAGAATCAAGGTTAAGAACGTGGCACAATGAGTCCACAGGAAAATCCCCATAATTAAGATCACTATGATGGAATAGTGGCATCAGAATTAGAACATGCCAGAGGCCACCAAGTTTGGCCTTTATGGACAACATATTCCACAATTTGCCTATAATTCTGACATACCACTAGAGAAGCTAAAAAAGCTACGGCCGTTCCTCATGGAGCACTGCAAGCAGGGAGGGGCTCTGCCCGAAAACGAAAGCAGCCTCCGCCAGACTCATCTCCCCTGTGTTTTTGACCAACACATGACTGCCGTACTTTCCCGTATCCGCGGAAACAAGTTTGCGGTGGTCGTGGATGAGACGACAGATGCCAGATATTGCAGTGTTCTAAACATCGTCATCAGTGAGTTCTTGTGGTTAAATTATAACGGTGCATGTCAGTCTGTTTTCAGTGATGACTAGCTAGCTAGCTAACTCTGCTAACTAACCAGCTAATTCTGCAGATATTTCTGCAGATATAACTCGCTAGTTATCAGCTATCTGCAGTGTTAGCTGTGCTAACTGTAGTTAGCGAACTCTGGACACTAACTAATAGGCTAGTTCTGAATGTTTTGTAGATGCTTAATGAGACACAACTTTGATATGCATCTTTAATTGCAGGTGTTGAAAACCAGTATTATCTGGTGGATGTCGTTTTCATGGATAGATGCAACTTTTCAACTGTCGCAAGCCACTGTCGCAAGCCATATTAGACTCCCTCCACCACCATCTCAGCCTGAATAACGTGTAGGCATAAAATGAGGTGCTAAAAGGAGTGATGCCCTACAGTGTTCACGTAACCTGCCTCTGCCATGTCATCAATTTAGTTGATTGAGACCTGGCAGCACTACAAATACTTCACTGAAGTTACATCACTTGTGACATGGATAAGATCTGTCTTCTTCAGGAAGCCTGCCAGAAAGAGCAGATGGGTGAGCCTCCTTGTTACGAAGACCAAGGCTCCTCCTGAAGCAGTGAGCACCAGATGGAATAGCTGGTTTGAGGCAGTGCAGTACTATGCAGAGCATGGTATAACTGTAGATTGAATACTGTGAATAAATTAAATGTATGAAATTGTTTACCTTTTATTCATTCACATTATTAGACACCCTTTCTGAGTAGTAAAATTACCATACATTAAAATTTTTGGGAAAATAAAACGGATTTCATAGGGCTCTAACTGCCCTCCTTGCAGTGACGGAGTCACTCCATGCCGCGAGAGCGAACTCTCTCTTCTGTCCTGATACTCCTAGACCGGTCAGCAGCATTTTATATGGTAGACCACCAGATCCTCCTCTCCTCCCTGGAGGAGGAAGGCTTCGCTGGCTCTGCAGGCTCCCAGTTTGCATCCTACCTGACGGGCCACTCCTACCATGTGACATGGAGAGGGTCGATGACGGAACCGCATAGTCTGACTACGGGGGTTCCACAAGGGTCTGTCCTGGGTCCTCTCCTTTTTTCCCTCTACACTACATCTCTGGGTTCTGTCATTCGCTCGCATGGCTTCTATCACTGCTATGCCAATGACACCCAACTGGTCCTGTCATTTCTCCCTTCTGATACACAAGTGGAGACACGCATAGCTGGGTGCTTGGCTGACATCTCGGAGTGGATGACAACACATCACCTCAAGCTCAAATTGGATAAGACTTGAGCTGCTGTTCCTCCCAGGGAATGGCTGCCCGCACCGGGACCTGGCTGAAGATACAGTGGTGACGCCGACTTGGACTGCGAGGAATCTGGGTGTGACCCTGGATGACCAACTGTCATTCTCCGCACATATCACATCCATCACACGCTCCTGCAGATTCCTGTTCTACAACATCAGGAGGATTCGCCCTTTCGTCACTGATGAAACGGCGCAGGTGCTCATCCAGGCCCTGGTCATCTCCCGCCTGGAGTACTGCAACTCCCTCCTTGCTGGGACCCCGGTGTCAGCCATTAAACCCCTGGAACTTGTCCAGAAAGCTGCAGCTCGCCTGGTGTTCAACCACCCCATGTTCTCCCACACAACTTCCCTTCTCTGTTCCCTACACTGGCTCCCGGTAGCGGCTCGCATCCAGTTTAAACCTCTGGCTCTAGCCTACAGGGCAATGAAATGAACAGCCCCCTCCTACCTACAGGCCATGGTCAAACCCTACACCCCCTCCCGACCGCTACGCTCTGCTACCTCGGGGCGACTGGCTGCCCCGTCACTCAGAGGCCCCTGCGGTCGATCGACACGGTCAGGGCTCTTCTCTGTCCTGGCTCCGCAGTGGTGGAACGAACTGCCCACTGATGTCAGGACAGCAGAGTCACTGCCCATCTTTCGTCGCAGGCTCAAAACTCATCTCTTCAAGAAGGGCTACAACAATACATCATCTTAAGCACCTATTGTGTTTTAGATTGCTATTATTGCACTTTGCCTTCGGCACTAGATTATGCTCTTAGTCACTTGTTTTAGAAAGGAGATGCACTTGTGAGTTCTGGCAAGTAGTAGTACATTGGCTTTTCCTTAGTTGAATGCAATTATTGTTAGTCGCTTTGGATAAAAGTATCTACTAAATGACTGTAATGTAAAGTAAATGTAATGTAAACATTCACCAAGCAGCCCTGAAAGTTTCATTTTTTGGACTAGGATTACGCCAATATTACCAGACCAATTTGCATGAAACTCGGTGGAGGGGTGTAGCATGGGCCGCCTTAGACCCCATTACATTTTGGAGAGGATTCGAATCACAGGGCGGGTCCACGAGCTGCCCAAACACGGCCGCCCATTCACCTCCATTCATTGTCACTGGTGGGGTCTTGAAACTGCCATATTTTGACGTGGGAAGGTTACAGAGACACTGGGTTTGGACTGGTATAAAGCTCTCGACCGAACAAATACAGAAATACCCCAAAATATCCTGCTCGCAACAGAGCCACGAAGTGCATGAATGTGCGGATATCTGTGCTCTCCGAGCACCATTTCTAGTTACTAATGGCACAGGCGTCTTTCCTCAGCTGATCCATCCTAATCCATTGTGAAACATCCATGAGCTCTGGATTGTTTGGAATGTAAACATGTAATCTAAGCATGTAACCATTGTAAAAATGTCACTAATGTCACATAGTTCTAGATGGTTCCATGGAGGCTCCTTCCAGTGACAGGAGGGAGCACATTCACTGTGACACGTAACCACTGTAAAGCACATTGGCTCAGCACATCTGAGTGAGGGGAGGCCTAGCCAGGCTGACTGGGGGTGAGGATGTTTCCAGTCAGCTCCCCTGGTCTACACAAGGAAGGGTGGGTTCACAGGACACAAGCAAAAGAATCAAACTAACCTCTCTCTTCAAACACACACTCACTCACACACACACACACACACATACACACACACACATACACACACACACACACATATACACAGACACCATTACACTGAAGAAACAATGACCCTTCCTCTCCTCGCCCACACACACACGCACACACATACACACGGACACCATTACACTGAAGAAACAATGACCCTTCCTCTCCTCTCCTCGCCCACACACGCACGCACGCACACACACACACACACACACACACACACACACACACACACACACACACACACACACACACACACACACACACACACACACACACACACACACACACACACACACACACACACACACAGTATGCCTACATAAACCAGCTCTAATTTCAGCAGTTCAGTGCCACTATGCCACATGTTCTCTCTGGCCGTGTCTGAAATGCCTGCTACCTGCAGGCTAGAAATAGCATGCTACTTTAAAACTGTGCCTGCTACCTCTCGCCTGCTATTCTCGCCTGCTACCTCGCCTGCTATATTGGCGAAAAAAACAGCGGAAAACGTAGCATAGTTCAGAGCATGCTATTCCGGATGCTACGTCACTGTTCAGTGAGATTTTCAGGACAGCTGTCATGGCCGACGCCAGTGACTGTCAGGCGGGGCAGAGCGAAGGAGTTTTTAAATGTAAGTATTGACTTAATTTGTGGATTAAAAAAATATTTTTTCCATCAGATATCTTGCAGTTTTGTGTTTATATGTGGGGTAGATTTCGAGGACTCACGATGTCGTAGCTATCTAGTAGCCCTGTAGCCATGGAAACGCAACGTTACCGGCTAAGTTAGCCAGCCAGTGGAGCGGTCATGTACGTAACGACGTAACCTACGCATTCCCGTCACCTGACTCCAGTAGCATGCAACATTTTCTCGCCTGCTATATCGTTTTCGTGGAGTAGTAGGTACTAAGTAGCATGCTACTTCTCGCCTGCAAATAGCAGGTAGCAGGCATTTCAGACACGGCCTCTGTTATCTCTCTGAATGCATTTCGTGGCTCTGTGAAAAAAAAAAAAAAATCTAAATTGGCCCCTGCTACACCCCTCATCCAAGATTCATGAAAAGCAGTCTAGTATTTTTTTTTTAATCCTGGTCCAATAAATGCTCCCCGTCCGGGCTGTGTTCAAGGGGCTCATGATTCACTGGGGCGGAGGTCAAATTGAATGGAGGTGAATGGGTGGCTGTATTTGGACGGCTCTGTGGCGCCCCCCTCAGGTCACAGCCAGCAGGGGGAAGTGTGGTGCACTCCGGTCCACACACCCCAGTCCAAACCCTGTGTCTCTAGCACCCCCACACAGGGAGCTGGCTTCATTCTAGGTTTTGTTTTCATTAGTGGATCCGGCCCGTGATTCGGTTCTGTTCCAATCCCATGATGATACATCCCTTCACCGAGTTTCATAAAAATTGTTTTGGAAGTGTTTGCGTAATCATAGCCCAAAAAATGAATGGAAGTGAATGTGCAGTCCAGCTGTGAATGGGCAGTCCGGCTGTGAATGAGCAGTCCAGTTGTATTTGGGCGGCCCGGAGACCTGACCAATGATTCGGATCCACTCCAAAATTTAATGAGTTCTAAATTGGACCATGCTACACACTTCACTTCACAAGTTTTGTGAAAATCGTTTCCGTAGTTTTTGTGTAATCCTGTTAACAAACACACGCACGCCACCGAAAACATGACCTCTCGCCCTGTGCTGTCACTGGGGCGGAGGTAACTACATCCCTAATCTGAACTAAACCAAACAACATCACTAATCTGAACTAAACCAAACGACATCCCTAATCTGAACTAAACCAAACAACATCACTAATCTGAACTAAACCAAACAACATCCCTAATCTGAACTAAACCAAACAACATCCCTAATCTGAACTAAACTGTACATGAACTATCTTCCTGCTTTCACTATAAGGCACGCAACAGAACGCAGCCCTGACAGGAAGGTGGAGAGAGAGAGACAGAGAGAGAGACGTACGGTGAATCAATCTCTTTATCTCACCTGGTCTGGTCCTCCCGTAGGCCCTTTCTCACTGGTAAAGAACTCTAAACACACACACACACACATACAGAAAGTGGAAGAGAGGAGAGGAAGAGACTAGCGCTTGCATAACAGGGGGAGGAGCCAACAGAGAAGGAAGCAAAGAGCACTTTTAGAGACGTGTGTGTGTGTGTGTGTGTGTGTGTGTGTGTGTGTGTGTGTGTGTGTGTGTGTGTGTGTGTGTGTGTGTGTGTGTGTGTGTGTGTGTGTAAAATGAATGAGGGCAGACACGTCATGTTAACTCGGTCATTCATTGCTCTTTGAGATCAGCAGTTTACAGTCTTATCAAGTGTCAACATTCTACCTTTACTTCCTGACTCTATCTGAGAAACCTGAGAGACAGAGAGACAGAGAGAGGAAGAGAGAAAGTATATGTGAGAGGGAGGGAGTGAGTGAGTTCAGTCTGTAAATGTACAAAGTACTGTAGCCCTGGGTTTAGCCCAGCTAACGCTAGCACCTTCACCGGTATAGGGTTTTAGTCTCCTCCCCTTTGTCTCTACATGGGCACACACACACACACACACACACACACACACACACACACACACACACACACCAAGAGACAAGAGTGGAGACCAGGGAAACGTATCATCGTTCAACACTAGAAAAATAATACAGCTCAACTTGTTTCAGAGAGAGAAGCTTCCTGTTACGCACGGCCAATCTGGTGAGACTCTGCTGGTCAGACTCTGCTGGTCAGAGCTGATGGTCAGAGCTGCTGTTCAGACTCTGCTGGTCAGAGCTGATGGTCAGAGCTGCTGGTGAGACTCTGCTGGTCAGACTCTGCTGGTCAGAGCTGATGGTGAGACTCTGCTGGTCAGACTCTGCTGGTCAGAGCTGATGGTGAGACTCTGCTGGTCAGAGCTGATGGTGAGACTCTGCTGGTCAGAGCTGATGGTCAGACTCTGCTGGTCAGAGCTGATGGTCAAGACTCTGCTGGTCAGAGCTGATGGTTAGACTCTGCTGGTCAGAGCTGATGGTGAGACTCTGCTGGTCAGAGCTGATGGTGAGACTCTGCTGGTCAGAGCTGCTGGTCAGACTCTGCTGGTCAGAGCTGATGGTGAGACTCTGCTGGTCAGAGCTGCTGGTCAGACTCTGCTGGTCAGAGCTGATGGTCATACTCTGCTGGTCAGAGCTGATGGTGAGACTCTGCTGGTCAGAGCTGATGGTGAGACTCTGCTGGTCAGAGCTGATGGTTAGACTCTGCTGGTCAGAGCTGATGGTGAGACTCTGCTGGTCAGAGCTGATGGTCAGACTCTGCTGGTCAGACTCTGCTGGTCAGTGCGGACAGCCCCTCATGAGAGGGAAAGCTGAAGCACAGATTTCTGCACCATCATCAAAGCAAAGACTGAAACGAGCAGATGTACTTTAACAACAACACACGCACGCCCTCACACAAACACCAACAGGGTCTCCTCCTGGAGGACGAACACAGGGTGACCCTGGGTCATGATGATGTGAGCAGGGCGTTGACGACCGCCCGGGCCCCTCCCCTCTCTCTGCTTGAAAAAACACTCATCTACCGTAGGTCAAATCAGGAATTTAAAAACCTCTCTCTTCCTGACAAAAGAAAGACCTGACAGTTCTGTCCTCTAGAGGGCGATGTTCACCAGAGATAAACATGAGTTCACCAGACATTCTTTTCCTGCCACAAACCTCACTCTGACCAACACACACTTGCACACACACACAGCCAGACATACACACAGACACGGGCAAAGGCACGCACGCACACACACACACACACAAGTGGTAGCTAATCAGAGCTAATCAGAGGGAAGCAGTTAAGCAGACATGTCAGACTTTTTCTGCTACTCAGGAGTAAAAGTGAAAAGTAGCAAGAGCCAATCAGATTGCCCCTCTTACCTGTGAGAAGGCGTGGCTTTGGTGAGCCGTACCGGAGGCCGGCGCGGGATTGGTGGTGGGCCTTTAGGCTGCCCCGCCCCCGCAGCGTGCCCTTTGGGGGGGAGGGGCGGAGCTTCTCTGTCCTCTGTGTGCTCTGTGGAGGAGGAGGAGGAGGAGGAGGGGGAGGGGGAGGGGAGCTGTGTGGCCTGTGAGGAGGGGGGGGTGAAGGCCAGCGTCTCGGGGCGCGGTTCCGGGCCGGGGGGTTCAGGACGGGGGCTGTGGCTGGGCGAGGGGGGGCGTTTGGGGGGCGCGGGGTTGGGAGCCGAGGTGAAGCGCTGCGGGGGGCAGTTAGGGGTGCTGCGGGGCGGGATGGGGGGCAGGGGGGGTTCGGGGGCAGGGG
Organism: Borostomias antarcticus; assembly: GCF_949987555.1. Lineage (NCBI taxonomy): Eukaryota > Metazoa > Chordata > Actinopteri > Stomiiformes > Stomiidae > Borostomias > Borostomias antarcticus. Next base: position 41,087,135 of record NC_140234.1, on the reverse strand, counting down.
GCGGCGGGCTACACCCAGGAGTGACCGCGATGGACCGGTACCTCGTTCTCTCCCTAGGAACAGGCCTCTCCACCTCTCCGCCCCTCTCTCTAGCTCTGGACTCTGGTCTCTCCTTAGCTACCGGCCTCTCCCCTTCTCCATCCCCCTCTCCCTCTCCTCTGATCACCGATCTTTCCTTGGGGACTGGTCGGTCTCTCTCTGCGCCTGGTCTCGGTTCCGGCGCTGTTCTCTCCTTGGGGACTGGTCGGTCTCTCTCCGCGTCTGGTCTCGGTACTGGCAGCAGTCTCTCCCTGGCCCTGGGGCGGGGCTGGGGGCCCGCAGACGTCACTGGTCTCTCTCCCTCTCCGTCGTCTCCCTCCTCGGCGGGCGGCGGGCGGCGGCGGCCGTGGTGGGGCGGCGGATGGTCTCTCTCTGTGGGGTGTGGGGCGGTGGCGTGCGCCTCGGGGTGTGGTGCGTGCGCGTCGGGGTTTGGTGCGTGTGCGTCGGGGTGTGGTGCGTGCGCGTCGGGGTGTGTGGCGTGCGTGTCGGGGGGCACGGTGGCGTGGCGTGTTTTGCGGAGGCTGGCGAGGATGCGTCTCTGGTGCCCGGGCAGCGTGACGCCCATCCCCTCCAGGAGGTCAGAGGTCAGGCCCTGGCACTGCCCCAGCGTGATCCGCCCCACCTCCTGGAAGGCCTGGCTGTACTGCTCCAGCCTCAGCACGCCCAGCCAGTCCCCCACCGACCCGCCCGCCTCCCCCTCGCTCATCACACCGGCACTAGAGTGTGTGTGTGTGTGTGTGTTTGTCTTTGTATCCAAACGGAGGTCTCAGATCATGGCTCCTGTGAAGAAGAGGGGAGATGATGGTGAAGGAAAAGTAGATCTGATGTCTGTTCCTCTAATGAGGTAGTATTCCTCTAATGAGGTGGTGTTCCTCTAATGAGGTAGTATTCCTCTAATGATGTAGTATTCCTCTAATGAGGTGGTGTTCCTCTAATGAGGTAGTATTCCTCTAATGAGGTAGTATTCCTCTAATGAGGTAGTGTTCCTCTAATGAGGTAGTATTCCTCTAATGAGGTAGTATTCCTCTAATGAGGTAGTGTTCCTCTAATGAGTAAGTGTTCCTCTAATGAGGTAGTGTTCCTCTAATGAGGTAGTATTCCTCTAATGAGGTAGCGTTCCTCTAATGAGGTAGTATTCCTCTAATGAGGTAGTATTCCTCTAATGAGGTAGTGTTCCTCTAATGAGGTAGTATTCATCTAATGAGGTAGTATTCCTCTAATGAGGTAGTATTCATCTAATGAGGTAGTATTCCTCTAATGAGGTAGTATTCCTCTAATGAGGTAGTGTTCCTCTAATGAGTTAGTGTTCCTCTAATGAGGTAGTACAGTATTCATCTAATGAGGTAGTGTTCCTCTAATGAGGTAGTATTCCTCTAATGAGGTAGCGTTCCTCTAATGAGGTAGTATTCCTCTAATGAGGTAGTATTCCTCTGAGGTAGTATTCCTCTAATGAGGTAGTGTTCCTCTAATGAGGTAGTATTCATCTAATGAGGTAGTATTCCTCTAATGAGGAAGTATTCCTCTAATGAGGTAGTGTTCCTCTAATGAGGTAGTGTTCCTCTAATGAGGTAGTATTCCTCTAATGAAAGGCTGCTTTCAACAGCTGCTATTATCACGCCTAGTCAGGGGTTAGTGGTTCTCCTGAGACTACACATCCAAACTAACACACACACACACACACACACACACACATATTAAGGAAGTTGAAAGTAAAAAGTGAGAAGCATCATACAGAATTTCAACATGACATTTTCTACACTTGGCCGGAGTGTTTTATACATGGATGTATAAATAGAACTGGGTCACTCCATTCACTGACTGCTCGAAAAAGTGAAGCTCTATAGGGCCATCTTTGAAAAAAACGTGTCATTGATACCTTTGACATGCGCAGTCAAAGGTATCAATGACGCGTTCTTGTAGTACAACAACGCGATGGGCAGCCAGGCGAAATAGCTCCAGGCGGGTTAGCCGAGAACTTCATGCCGCAACGAGAGATCCTGTCTCTGGGTGGACAGCTGTTTAACTCGCCTGGGACCAGGTCCCCTAGAGCTATTTCGCCTGGCTACCCATTGCGTTGTTGAGAATCGAATGAATACCACCTACTAGCAAACAAAACATGTTCAGTCACAATTATACTGTTAAAACTAAGATGCATGGATAAAAAAAATATGTTTTCCAATGGATATATTTGACGAAAGTAGATTAATAAGCAAGCAGCTTTTCATTGCTAACTCAGAGCATGGAGAGCCATGAAGGCGCGTTTGCATTTCACATGAATGCAATCTGTTCGTGGACTACAAGAACGCGTCATTGGTACCTTTGACTGCACATGTCAAAGGTATCAATGACGCATTTTTTTCAAAGATGGCGCGGTCCTATAGGGCTTCACTTTAGCAGGGCTCAACAATAACGGTTGCCCGATGGCCCGGGGCTAGTAAACAGCTACGTCGGGCATGTAAAAATATAACTCACTTGCCCGATTGGGACAGTGGCATTTTTTCAATGCTCAGCGTGTTTTCAAAAAATAAAAATAAAAGACGTGTACACAGCGTATTTTACTTTGAACATAAAAAGTTTTTTTGCCTGATTTGATTTGAATGTGCCATCCCGACAATCAAGATTGAGTAGCGCCTACACTACAGAGTATGTGACGTGTAGTGGTGACCCGACTGGGCAAGTGAAAAAAAACCTTAGCATTGAGCCCTGTTTAGACTTAGAATCCTGGAGGCCTGGTTTATAGGTGTATTCATAGGATGGACGCTGGTGTTCTCTGGTGTTCTCCATACAGAGAACACTATACAGAGGACACCAAACAGAGAACACTATACAGAGAACACCATACACAGAACACCAGAGAACACCACACAGAGAACACCATACAGAGAACACCAGAGAACACTATACAGAGAACACCATACACAGAACACCAGAGAACACCACACAGAGAACACCATACACAGAACACCACACAGAGAACACCACACGGAGAACACCATACAGAGAACACCAGAGAATGCCACACAGAGAACACCAGAGAACACCACAC
>NC_140234.1:41064050-41079050 GCF_949987555.1 Borostomias antarcticus | reverse complement strand
AGATTGTTTTTGATGTTATAGATGGACTGTGTACCAGCCTTCAGATTTGACTCCAACAACCTTATGTTCATGGCTCAGAGAAGTACTATCCAGCTGCAGTACACAGAGCCGCTGTTCGCAGCCAAACACCACATACGGGATGAAATCCACACCAGCTGAAAGACTGTGCTAACCAAACCTACAGGAACTAGCCTGCTGAGATCAGGCTCACATTCTGTCTCTCTCCATAAATCAGTCTGGAAAAGCTCCATAGAGATCAGTTTGGGGCCGAACAGAATGTGGTCGGGCCAATCAGCGTCCTGGGAACTACTGGCAGCAATGGGCGTGGTTTAGATATTATGATAGCGAAAAGCCCATGATAGACGGTGATAGACGGATGGTTCATCCAATCACTTGCCTGTACGTTTTTGAACGTGCCTGCCCTTTTCCAAACAGTTTCCAACGGAGCGTTCCCAGATGGTTATGTGAAACCATCTTTTGTTCGTTTGTGTGAAACAAACCATCTGGCGTGTCAGGTTATGCAGGAAGAGCTCTTGAGTTGTGAAACATTTCTAGCGCGGTGGCCTCCCATGTGGAAAAGGTCTGCACGAACCAAATATGTTAATTTCCTGTATAAATCATTTACATGTACATTAAGAAAAATATACTATTTCCTACATGATTATGGCCCCTTTCATATACAGTGACGTATGAGAAAGTAATGTGATACCCGTAGGTAAAGGATAACATGTAGCTTATGTCACTGAGAAGACATATGTTGTTTTTTCTGTTCTGTGTCGTTTTAATTTTGTCTCGTGTTGTATTGCCATTTTAATTTATTACTGTAAAGCAATCTGTGCATCCGTGCTGTGAAGAGCGCTATATAAATAAAGCTTACTTACTTACTTACTTACTTACTTACTTACTTACATATGCAATACACATGTTATTTCCACATGTCCTGTGTGTTTTGTTCATGTGTAACTGAGAACACACATGCAATACACATATGGTTTCCACATGACCCCTGTGTGCCACATGGCTGATGTTACTGAAAGGAAGACGTTTACAGTACATCTGCTTCCTTTTCTGGAGATACAGACGGTCAGGTTAAGATTACGAAACGCACCAAACCACGCTGGAAAAAACGGTGAGTTGCCTGCCGACCAATAACAGTGTTAACCGTGCCAGAAAACGATTGTTGCTAGCTAGCTGCATGGCTTTCTACGTTGCTAGCTAGCTTGTCGATGTTACTAGCTAGCTAACAAACTGCTTCTTCTTTTTCAAAAGTAAAATCGAAAGAACTCTAGAGGACCTGGGAGGTAAACACATTGACAACAACAATGCCCACGTAAGTAGCAAGTAGTCTAGCATTTCACCCATCTAGCCATGATACACACGGCACCTCTGTAAGTTGGGTACAAAATTGCTAGCCGGTGTTCTGAAAAGTTGGCCTACAGTACCTTCTCAGGATGACCTACCACCCATTATATTATGTTTAATTCATGGGTAGCGCATCCTGTCAGGTAAGAAATGTCTAACAGAATGTCTTACGACCCATTTTATTGTGCTTAATTTATGGATAGCGCATCCTGTCAGGTAGGAAATGTTGATAAGACATTTCAACATTTCCTACCTGACAGGATGTGCTACCCATGAACACATGCACAGTAATGGATCGTAGCACATTCTGATAGACATTTCCTCTCTGACAGGATGTACTATAAGCACACTATAGGCCATTCTAATAGACATTCAGAGACACAGGGTTTAGACATAAAGGTCTCGACCTAACGAATGCAGCACCAAACGTGAGAAGCGCGCATGTGAGTGTGCACAGAGCCATGAAATGCTTTAATAGGTCTTTGCTCTCTGAGCACCAGTTCTAGTTAACACTGTCCTCACACCATGGTGGACATTTAGCGCATCATTAACTGATAAGCACATGCCTACTCGCTCTACTCTTCTCACACACTTCTCACTCCGCAAGCCAAACAAGTAGACACACACACACACACACACACACACACACACACACACACACACACACACACACACACACACACACACACACACACACACACACAGGGCTGGGTTTAAAAAATCGATGAATCGATTCTGAATCAAATGAATCTTTTACTTAATGAATGAATGAATAAATGAAGGAATGAATAGTTCATTCATTCATACATTCATTTTTGGAAATCAGTATCGATACCCAGCCCTAGTATTGATGTGTTGCATAACTTGGCAGTCATGTAATTAAGGTTACAGCTAAAAAAAAAAAAGTTTTAGTAACACTAACCGAATCGATATTGAATCGAACCGAATTGAATCGTGATAATCGATTCTGAACCTTGTGAATCGGAATCTAATCGATTCTTGACATTCGAATCAATACCCAGACCTACACACACACACACACGCACACACACACAAACAACATAAACTAGGATCAACAGACTAAAATAGGGCGGCTGTGGCTCAGGAGGTAGAGTGGGTTGTCCAGTGATCGGCCGGCAGTTCGAATCCCGGCTCCTCCTGTCCACATGTCAAAGTGTCCTTGGGCAAAGACACAGAACACCAAATTGCTCCCAATGAGCAGGCTAGCACCTTGCATGGCAGCATTGGTGGGTGAATGAGAGGTCATTGTAAAGCGCTTTGGATAAAAGCGCTATACTGTATACTGTAAGTGCATTCCATTGACCATTTACTAAGAGGGATGTACAAACATGTCTGGCCTTAAAGGTGCAGTGTGTGCTTTGGCTCAGAAGCACTCTGTTATATTTTTTGCAATTCTCATTACATCCTGACAGCAATCAATAAATAAGGCACACTGACACTAAAATGAAATAATTACATACTCCGTGGAAGTCGCAGGACTGTAATAAGTGCGTCCAATCATTTTGAGTTGCCAGCTGGAAATAATTGGATGGCTTCCCTGCCGGTTAACCTGCCTAGCGAGGGTCATTTGTTCCTCCCCAGTTTGGAGGAGTGGCTTTGGAAAGAGGCCTCAAGGGAGGGGCAGGGATTTTATGGGTTGCATTTTTTCCCCCAAAATATGCTCCTAAGTCTAACATGACATCACAAACCACATACTGCAGCTTTAAAACTGCGTACTGCACCTTTAAAGACTTAAACAAACCTGGACTTAATAAATAAGTCTAAAAGTCTGCAGAAAGACATCCATTGCCAAGGAGAGAGAGAGACAGACGGACGGACGGACGGACGGACAGACCGTAATCTTCCGCCTGCTATGAGCTAAGATGGCCGCTCTGGCATCAGCTGTGTCTGGTCGGGACAGTTAGTAGTAGTTGTTAGGATTAGTTATTTGTTAGTTAGTTAGTTAGTTAGTTAGTTAGTTAGTTAGTTAACTTACTACTACCGGCTACCTCAGCTTCACCACAAACTTTTACTGATTTTTAAATTCCATCACATTTCTTGGTGTACAGTGCATCTGGAAAGTATCACTTATTCAAGTTTTCCACATTTTGTTATCTTACAGCATTATTCCAGTATGATTTTTTTTTCTGCACACAATAACCCATAATGACAAAGTAAAAAAAGTGTTTTAGAAATGTTTGCAAATGTGTATAAAAAATAAAGATATATCCCATGTTCATAAGTATTCAGACCCTTTACTCATGGAGGTGCATTTGCCCACCCTGTATAGAGCATATTATATACTAACTGCTTATTATGCCTTTCTGTGCCTCCCTCCCCCCACCATTTGTACATTTGCCTGCCTGTGTGACTTTTGATATGTTATTCTGTTGTATTGTATGTTATTGTATTGTGTTGTATTGTATGTTATTGTATGTTATTGTATTGTATTGTACTGTTGTGTGCTACAGTGTGTGTAGTTACCTCCGTCCCAGCAGGCAAGAGGTCATGTTTTCGGTGGCGTGTGTTCGTTGGTTCGTTTGTTGGTTCGTTTGTTGGTTCTTTCTCAAAATTAAGCAAAAACTGTCAGACCAACTTTCACGAAAATCGATGGAGGGGTGTAACATGGTCCAACTTAAAACCCATTCATACAACAGCTAGTTCCACGCTTTGTGATTGGCCAAGACGCATTCGGAGCCGTGCCAATAACCGTGATATATCAACGGGCAAATCACTGGCAAAGGTATCACTCTGTAAACGCTGTTAGCTGCCTTAAGTTGCCTATAGCAACAGTAAATAATAGATAACTATTTCAATTTGCAGAGAGCTGAAAGCAACGCAGTTTAGCGAAATTGAACACTACAAACCCATCTTTTTCTAAATAATCTTTAACGCTACTGCAGGGCTGTTGTATAAAGGCAATAACACACTTGAGGTTGTGCCTTATTGTAGTTACTTTCACGCAGGGGCGGCACATGCACTTGGCATACAAGGCAATTGCCTAGGGACTAGGGTCGCACAAATCTCAACACATCTCCCAACAATCGGAATTGTCAGCCAACACAATCCCAGCCGGCCATTCTCTTCTGCTCCGGAGAGAAACATGCCCCCCATTGTCTTCTGCTCCGGAGAGAAACATGCCCCCCATTGTCTTCTGCTCCGGAGAGAAACATGCCCCCCATTGTCTTCTGCTCCGGAGAGAAACATGCCCCCCATTCTCTTCTGCTCCGGAGAGAAACATGCCCCCCATTCTCTTCTGCTCCACAGAGAAACATGCCCCCCATTCTCTTCTGCTCCGGAGAGAAACATGCCCCCCATTCTCTTCTGCTCCGGAGAGAAACATGCCCCCCATTCTCTTCTGCTCCACAGAGAAACATGCCCCCCATTCTCTTCTGCTCCACAGAGAAACATGCCCCCCATTCTCTTCTGCTCCACAGAGAAACATGCCCCCCATTCTCTTCTGCTCCACAGAGAAACATGCCCCCCATTCTCTTCTGCTCCGGAGAGAAACATGCCCCCCATTCTCTTCTGCTCCGGAGAGAAACATGCCCCCCATTCTCTTCTGCTCCGGAGAGAAACATGCCCCCCATTCTCTTCTGCTCCACAGAGAAACATGCCCCCCATTCTCTTCTGCTCCACAGAGAAACATGCCCCCCATTCTCTTCTGCTCCACAGAGAAACATGCCCCCCATTCTCTTCTGCTCCACAGAGAAACATGCCCCCCATTCTCTTCTGCTCCGGAGAGAAACATGCCCCCCATTCTCTTCTGCTCCACAGAGAAACATGCCCCCCATTCTCTTCTGCTCCGGAGAGAAACATGCCCCCCATTCTCTTCTGCTCCACAGAGAAACATGCCCCCCATTCTCTTCTGCTCCACAGAGAAACATGCCCCCCATTCTCTTCTGCTCCGGAGAGAAACATTCCTCCCATTCTCTTCTGCTCCGGAGAGAAACATGCCCCCCATTTCAGTCGAGATCACTTTAGTCAAAATTGACCCATTTATTGCATGCAGCAAATACAGCATATGACATTTTGGCGGTGTGCTCTGTTCGGGGGGCCCCCTGCCTTCATCAACATGTGGAAAGCGTAATAGTAGGAGGAGGCGAAATCTAGATGTTCCCCCCCTCTGGGCCAGCTTGGCCCAGAGTGGCGGAAGAGGGAACGGCATCGATTTAGCCCCCTGCCTCTACGACGATCAAAATGGGCCGCGACCGGGAAGTCACTCGGAGGTAACTCGGCCCACTAAGACCGTCAAAGAGAGCCACAGGGGGACTGCTGTACATTATAGTCCCTGGCCTCCACGGGCCGACGCTTCGTGGAGTTCCGAAGGAGTACAGCCTAAAGCCTCTGCCTCCATGGTGACCGGAGAGACCGCTGGATGGCCCTTCGGAGATGTTTCGGCCCACAATCACCATAGAGAGCCACAGAGATTAAACAAGTGAAGTTCCCTGGCTTCCACTAGCCGACGCATAGTGGAATACCAGAAGAATGCAGCAATATCCCCGGAACAGAGAGCAACGATGACAACAGAGATGACATCGACAGAAAACAGGTGGAGAAGGGGAGGTGGTGGGGCGAGCACGCAGATACAGCGACCAGCAGTAATGGCAAGAGCGAACAATTACATGTTTTGACAGATTAAATACATGCAGTCTAGCGTGCTGGACCAATGCTATAACAGCTGACAGTCAGCTGGTAGGTTGCGTCATTACGGGGTGTGACTGATTAAGCCGCTGCCAATTAGCCCGGCGTTGACGTCCGTGCCTCGCCTGAAGTTACGTCGGAGACTTCATTCTCTTCTGCTCCACAGAGAAACATGCCCCCCATTCATTGTCAATGGGGGGAATTGAAACATGCATATCTCGACATGGGAAGGTCACAGTCACGGAATGCATCCATGGGCGGAGGTATGTGCTCTCTGAGCACCATTTATACTTTTTGCTGCAACAAAATGAATTTCCCTTCGTGGATAAATTAAGTTCATATCTATCTATCTATCTATCGATCTATCTATCTATTACATTACAGTCATTTAGCAGACACTTTTATCCAAAGTGACTAACAATAATTGCATTTAACGTAGGAAGAGCCAATGTACTACTACTTGCCAGAACTCACAAGTGCATCTTCTCTCTAAAACAATTGACTAAGAGCATAATCTAGTGCTGAAGGCAAAGTGCAAGAACAGTAATCTAAAATACAATAAGTGCTTAGAAGGGAGGATCGTTCTCTATTCTCCCCCTTTCACTAAACGCACACCCACACACACGCACACACACACACAGACGCAGGCACGCACACAGCCATGACTCACCTTCCTGCCTGGTTCCCCTCTCGCACACACTTTAACCCCCTTCAACTAGAGCTGAATGATGACTGGGTGGCCTGGCGCTGGTCTGACACTACCCCCCGCCCCCACCCACACACATACACACACACACACACATCCCGCTGCGTCCCCTGCCCTCAGGGTGCAACATTTCACAGGAGCATGTCTCTGTCAGAACACTGGCGGGCTGCAACACTGGACACACACACACAGACTAGCACTACCGTCTGTAAAGCAGATCTCTGTTTGTCCTCTGTTGCACTCTTCCTCTCAGTTACTCACGGTGATCTGGAGTGAACTGTGTCCCTGTGATCTGAACTGTGTTCCTGTGATCTGAACTGTGTTCCTGTGATCTGAACTGTGTTCATGTGATCTGAGCTGTGTCCCTGTGATCTGAACTGTGTTCATGTGATCTGAACTGTGTTCATGTGATCTGAACTGTGTTCATGTGATCTGAACTGTGTTCATGTGATCTGAGCTGTGTTCATGTGATCTGAACTGTGTTCATGTGATCTGAACTGTGTTCATGTGATCTGAGCTGTGTTCATGTGATCTGAACTGTGTTCATGTGATCTGAACTGTGTCCCTGTGATCTGAACTGTGTTCATGTGATCTGAACTGTGTTCATGTGATCTGAACTGTGTTCATGTGATCTGAGCTGTGTTCATGTGATCTGAACTGTGTCCCTGTGATCTGAACTGTGTTCCTGGGATCTGAACTGTGTTCATGTGATCTGAACTGTGTTCATATGTGATCTGAACTGCGTTCATGTGATCTGAACTGTGTCCCTGTGATCTGAACTGTGTTCATGTGATCTGAACTGTGTTCATGTGATCTGAGCTGTGTTCATGTGATCTGAACTGTGTTCCTGTGATCTGAACTGTGTCCCTGTGATCTGAACTGTGTTCCTGTGATCTGAACTGTGTCCCTGTGATCTGAAGTGAACTGTGTCCCTGTGATCTGAACTGTGTTCATGTGATCTGAACTGTGTTCCTGTGATCTGAACTGTGTCCCTGTGATCTGGAGTGAACTGTGTTCATGTGATCTGAACTGTGTTCATGTGATCTGAACTGTGTTCATGTGATCTGAACTGTGTTCCTGTGATCTGAACTGTGTTCATGTGATCTGAACTGTGTTCCTGTGATCTGAGCTGTGTTTCTGTGATCTGAACTGTGTTCATGTGATCTGAGCTGTGTTCATGTGATCTGAACTGTGTTCCTGTGATCTGAACTGTGTTCCTGTGGTCTGAACTGTGTTCCTGTGATCTGAACTGTGTTCATGTGATCTGAACTGTGTTCATGTGATCTGAACTGTGTTCCTGTGATCTGAGCTGTGTTCATGTGATCTGAATTGTGTTCCTGTGATCTGAGCTGTGTCCCTGTGATCTGAACTGTGTTCGTGTGATCTGAACTGTGTCCCTGTGATCTGAACTGTGTTCCTGTGATCTGAACTGTGTTCATGTGATCTGAGCTGTGTTCATGTGATCTGAACTGTGTTCCTGTGATCTAAACTGTGTCCCTGTGATCTGAACTGTGCTCCTGTGATCTGAACTGTGTCCCTGTGATCTGAACTGTGTTCCTGTGATCTGAACTGTGTCCCTGTGATCTGGAGTGAACTGTGTCCCTGTGATCTGAACTGTGTTCATGTGATCTGAACTGTGTTCCTGTGATCTGAACTGTGTCCCTGTGATCTGGAGTGAACTGTGTTCATGTGATCTGAACTGTGTCCCTGTGATCTGGAGTGAACTGTGTTCATGTGATCTGAACTGTGTTCATGTGATCTGAACTGTGTTCCTGTGATCTGAACTGTGTTCATGTGATCTGAGCTGTGTTCATGTGATCTGAACTGTGTTCCTGTGATCTGAACTGTGTCCCTGTGATCTGAACTGTGTTCCTGTGGTCTGAACTGTGTTCCTGTGATCTGAACTGTGTTCATGTGATCTGAACTGTGTTCATGTGATCTGAACTGTGTTCCTGTGATCTGAGCTGTGTCCCTGTGATCTGAACTGTGTTCGTGTGATCTGAACTGTGTCCCTGTGATCTGAACTGTGTTCCTGTGATCTGAACTGTGTTCATGTGATCTGAACTATCCCTGTGATCTGAACTGTGTTCATGTGATCTGAACTGTGTTCATGTGATCTGAGCAGTGTTCCTGTGATCTGAACTGTGTTCCTGTGATTTGAACTGTGTTCATGTGATTTGAACTGTGTTCATGTGATCTGAACTGTGTTCATGTGATCTGAGCTGTGTTCATGTGATATGAACTGTGTTCCTGTGATCTGAACTGTGTTCCTGTGATCTGAACTGTGTTTATGTGATCTGAACTGTGTTCCTGTGATCTGAACTGTGTCCCTGTGATCTGAACTGTGTTCATGTGATCTGAACTGTGTTCATGTGATCTGAACTGTGTTCCTGTGATCTGAGCTGTGTTCATATGAGCTGATCTGTGTTCATGTGATCTGAACTGTCTTCCTGTGATCTGAACTGTGTCCCTGTGATCTGAACTGTGTTCCTGTGATCTCAACTGTGTTCCTGTGGTCTGAACTGTGTTCATGTGATCTGAACTGTGTTCATGTGATCTGAGCTGTGTTCATGTGATCTGAACTGTGTTCATGTGATCTGAACTGTGTTCATGTGATCTGAACTGTCTTCATGTGATCTGAACTGTGTCCCTGTGATCTGAACTGTGTTCATGTGATCTGAACTGTCTTCCTGTGATCTGAACTGTGTTCATGTGATCTGAACTGTGTTCATGTGATCTGAGCTGTGTTCCTGTGATCTGAACTGTGTTCCTGTGATTTGAACTGTGTTCATGTGATCTGAACTGTGTTCATGTGATCTGAACTGTGTTCATGTGATCTGAGCTGTGTTCATGTGATATGAACTGTGTTCATGTGATATGAACTGTGTTCCTGTGATCTGAACTGTGTTTATGTGATCTGAACTGTGTTCCTGTGATCTGAACTGTGTCCCTGTGATCTGAACTGTGTTCATGTGATCTGAACTGTGTTCATGTGATCTGAACTGTGTTCCTGTGATCTGAGCTGTGTTCATGTGAGCCGAGCTGTGTTCATGTGATCTGAACTGTCTTCCTGTGATCTGAACTGTGTCCCTGTGATCTGAACTGTGTTCCTGTGATCTGAACTGTGTTCCTGTGGTCTGAACTGTGTTCATGTGATCTGAACTGTGTTCATGTGATCTGAACTGTGTTCATGTGATCTGAACTGTCTTCATGTGATCTGAACTGTGTCCCTGTGATCTGAACTGTGTCCCTGTGATCTGAACTGTGTTCCTGTGATCTGAGCTGTGTTCATGTGAGCCGAGCTGTGTTCATGTGATCTGAACTGTCTTCCTGTGATCTGAACTGTGTCCCTGTGATCTGAACTGTGTTCCTGTGATCTTAACTGTGTTCATGTGGTCTGAACTGTGTTCATGTGATCTGAACTGTGTTCATGTGATCTGAACTGTGTTCATGTGATCTGAACTGTCTTCATGTGATCTGAACTGTGTCCCTGTGATCTGAACTGTGTCCCTGTGATCTGAACTGTGTTCATGTGATCTGAACTGTCTTCCTGTGATCTGAACTGTGTCCCTGTGATCTGAACTGTGTTCCTGTGATCTGTAGTGAACTGTGTCCCTGTGATCTGAACTGTGTCCCTGTGATCTGAACTGTGTTCATGTGATCTGAACTGTGTTCATGTGATCTGAACTGTGTTCCTGTGATCTGAACTGTGTTCATGTGATCTGAACTGTGTCCCTGTGATCTGAACTGTGTTCATGTGATCTGAACTGTGTTCCTGTGATCTGAGCTGTGTTCATGTGATCTGAACTGTGTTCCTGTGATCTGAACCGTGTCCCTGTGATCTGAACCGTGTTCCTGTGATCTGAACCTTGTTCCTGTAATCTGAACCGTGTTTATGTGATCTGAACTGTGTTCATGTGATCTGAACTGTGTTCCTGTGATCTGAGCTGTGTTCATGTGATCTGAACTGTGTCCCTGTGATCTGAACTGTGTTCATGTGATCTGAGCTGTGTTCATGTGATCTGAACTGTGTTCATGTGATCTGAACTGTGTCCCTGTGATCTGGAGTGAACTGTGTTCCTGTGATCTGAACTGTGTTCATGTGATCTGAACTGTGTTCATGTGATCTGAACTGTGTTCATGTGATCTGAACTGTGTTCATGTGATCTGAACTGTCTTCATGTGATCTGAACTGTGTCCCTGTGATCTGAACTGTGTTCATGTGATCTGAACTGTCTTCCTGTGATCTGAACTGTGTTCATGTGATCTGAACTGTGTTCATGTGATCTGAGCTGTGTTCCTGTGATCTGAACTGTGTTCCTGTGATTTGAACTGTGTTCATGTGATCTGAACTGTGTTCATGTGATCTGAACTGTGTTCATGTGATCTGAGCTGTGTTCATGTGATATGAACTGTGTTCATGTGATATGAACTGTGTTCCTGTGATCTGAACTGTGTTTATGTGATCTGAACTGTGTTCCTGTGATCTGAACTGTGTCCCTGTGATCTGAACTGTGTTCATGTGATCTGAACTGTGTTCATGTGATCTGAACTGTGTTCCTGTGATCTGAGCTGTGTTCATGTGAGCCGAGCTGTGTTCATGTGATCTGAACTGTCTTCCTGTGATCTGAACTGTGTCCCTGTGATCTGAACTGTGTTCCTGTGATCTGAACTGTGTTCCTGTGGTCTGAACTGTGTTCATGTGATCTGAACTGTGTTCATGTGATCTGAACTGTGTTCATGTGATCTGAACTGTCTTCATGTGATCTGAACTGTGTCCCTGTGATCTGAACTGTGTCCCTGTGATCTGAACTGTGTTCCTGTGATCTGAGCTGTGTTCATGTGAGCCGAGCTGTGTTCATGTGATCTGAACTGTCTTCCTGTGATCTGAACTGTGTCCCTGTGATCTGAACTGTGTTCCTGTGATCTGAACTGTGTTCCTGTGGTCTGAACTGTGTTCATGTGATCTGAACTGTGTTCATGTGATCTGAACTGTGTTCATGTGATCTGAACTGTCTTCATGTGATCTGAACCGTGTCCCTGTGATCTGAACTGTGTCCCTGTGATCTGAACTGTGTTCATGTGATCTGAACTGTCTTCCTGTGATCTGAACTGTGTCCCTGTGATCTGAACTGTGTTCCTGTGATCTGTAGTGAACTGTGTCCCTGTGATCTGAACTGTGTCCCTGTGATCTGAACTGTGTTCATGTGATCTGAACTGTGTTCATGTGATCTGAACTGTGTTCCTGTGATCTGAACTGTGTTCATGTGATCTGAACTGTGTCCCTGTGATCTGAACTGTGTTCATGTGATCTGAACTGTGTTCCTGTGATCTGAGCTGTGTTCATGTGATCTGAACTGTGTTCCTGTGATCTGAACCGTGTCCCTGTGATCTGAACCGTGTTCCTGTGATCTGAACCTTGTTCCTGTAATCTGAACCGTGTTTATGTGATCTGAACTGTGTTCATGTGATCTGAACTGTGTTCCTGTGATCTGAGCTGTGTTCATGTGATCTGAACTGTGTCCCTGTGATCTGAACTGTGTTCATGTGATCTGAGCTGTGTTCATGTGATCTGAACTGTGTTCATGTGATCTGAACTGTGTCCCTGTGATCTGGAGTGAACTGTGTTCCTGTGATCTGAACTGTGTTCATGTGATCTGAACTGTGTTCATGTGATCTGAACTGTGTCCCTGTGATCTGAACTGTTCATGTGATCTGAACTGTGTTCATGTGATCTGAGCTGTGTTCCTGTGATCTGAACTGTGTCCCTGTGATCTGAACTGTGTTCATGTGATCTGAACTGTGTTCATGTGATCTGAGCTGTGTTCATGTGATATGAACTGTGTTCATGTGATATGAACTGTCTTCCTGTGATCTGAACTGTGTTCCTGTGATCTGAACTGTGTTCCTGTGATCTGAACTGTGTCCCTGTGATCTGAACTGTGTTCATGTGGTAGTAGTAGTAGTAGTAGTAGTAGTAGTAGTATTAGTAGTAGTAGTAGTAGTAGTAGTAGTAGTAGTAATAGTAGTAGTAATAGTAGTAGCAGTAGTAGTATTAGTAGTAGTAGAAGTAGTAGTAGTGGTAGTAGTAGTAGTGGTAGTAGTAGTAGTGGTAGTAGTAGTAGTAGTAGTAGTAGTAATAGTAGTGGTAGCAGTCGTAGTATTAGTAGTAGTTGTAGTAGCAGTAGTAGTAGTAGTGGTAGTAGTAGTAGTAGTAATAGTAATAGTAGTAGTAGTAGTAGTAGTAGTAATAGTAGAAGTAATAGTAGTAGCAGTAGTAGTATTAGTAGTAGCAGTAGTAGTAGTAGTAGTAGTAGTAGTAGTAGTGGTAGTAGTAGTAGTAGTAGTAGTGGTAGTAGTAGTAGTAGTAAACATGAGCCAAGCTGCCCTGCACATAGTCAGAGCGGAGAACAGTTGGCACACAGAACAGTTAGAGCACAGAAGTAACACCTTAAATTAAAATTAATTCTGTCAGGATTCCTCCATGCAAATAGGCCATCTAAAACACACACACACACACACACACACACACACACACACACAAAGGAGCACTCAGTGGACTGAAGGAGTTTCACTATTAGTCATCTTCCCCATCATCATCATCATCATCATCATTGTCATCACCATCGCCTCTGTGAGTTCATATACACGGGTTTGAGTGAGTGGAACCACTCTAGAAACATGGGTCACACACACAAACACATAAACACACACGTGCACACACCTCAAAGGAAAAGTCCAACACCTGTCACTCCACCTGCACACCTGCGTGTGTCGGGGGTGCACTAGAGAAAGACTAGATCCTCACATGTTTGACTTAGAGAAAGACTAGATCCTCACATGTTTGACTGGGTTAGAGAAGCTCAGATGCTATAAGGCGCATTCAGGTCGCCGCGAGGTCCCAGAAGAATACAGAGTCGCACCGGGATCAACAAAACAACAACACCCGCGTCAGCAGCATTCCATCCCGGAGGCCAGGTCCCCGCTGCCCGGAAGCGAACACACACGCACGCACGCACACGCACACACACACACACACACACACACACACACACACGGCGAGGGAAAGCGGTAGGCACAGCCCGTGCTGTGTGAATAACATATTTGCCGAATTCAGAAATAAGAGACATGAATTCTCTATTAGTCGACAAAATCAATAAGTTGGTCACCCCATTACACTGCAACACGTTCAGACAGTCCTGGTTCCCCTTTTCTTTTGATCAAAACTCGTATAACGAATTAGGCAATCGCATCAAGCGCAGTCTAAAAGTAATTAAATCAATGTAAAAACATATTTTACTGCCAGAAATTTGACCAAATGTGATTGTTTAACTTACATAGCCTGCGTCTTACCTTTTCGAATTTGTAAACAACTCCCTGGACAAGCCGAAGTAGTTTCTGCTGTTTGAGAAAGTTTTGTGATGTGCTGTTTTCAGGTCGAGTAGCGGTCCTGGAAGTGGAGCTCAGATCTGCGGTACTGACATTTCTCGAGAAACACTTCCGCGGGGGTCACGTGACTGCCGGGTAATTCTTAAGAAGGGACCCCTGTCTGTCCTCAACTCTGTTCTGTCTGTCTCTCTGTCCTCTCCTCTCTGCATCCATCCTTTCAGCTCACAGGGGTGTGTTGGCTCACCAGGCAGTGCTTCACTTTCTTCCAGTAACGATTGCAGATGCACACACACACGCGCACACACGCACATACACACACGCATGCTCGCACGCACGTACACACACACGCACACACACACACACATGACAGGAGTAACACTGTCGAATGTGGATGGATATTTTGTCCAATTTAAACCGAATGATAGGCGACGTAGTTAACAATCTTAACCACGAGGGGGCAGTAAGTCACCGGTAGGCCTATATGTCCTATTCAAATGAAACACAGCCACCGTAAAGACCGACTGATCCCTGCACTATCTGCACCGCACTGATCTCTGTACATAGACACACTTTACATAAACTAAAAAGTTACCATTTAAATACATTTGTAAATAGCACATTTAACTATTCACTCACTTCACCTATTTGTATTTGCATAGGCCTACACTAAAATGTTTGTGATTTTTTTGTGATGTTTCCTTTGGCAACATATATGTTTCCCATGCCAAGAAAGCCCTTTGAACTGAACTGAAATTCTGTGAATATCGAGGTGTCACCTCTGAATCTGCATGATCTGCATCCCGAGGGAGTCTGCTATCTGTAGGCCTCATGGACTAGACTCCCTTTTGGTTTGGAATAATACATGTAACCATAGTTACAGCTGCTTAGCTGCACTGGGT
>NC_140234.1:41041550-41054050 GCF_949987555.1 Borostomias antarcticus | reverse complement strand
CCGGGACGTCCTTACACACCATCGCACACTGAGGGAGGAGCACAACACACACGCTCAGATCACACACACTCTTACACACCATCGCACAACACACACGCTCAGATCACACACACTCTTACACACCATCGCACACTGAGGGAGGAGCACAACACAAACGCTCAGATCACACACACTCTTACACACCATCGCAAACTAAGGGAGGAACACAACACACACGCTCAGATCACACACACTCTTACACACCATCGCACACTGGGGAAGGAAGACAACACACAGGCTCACATTCCACACACACACTCGCTCCCTAGGACAGCCCCCAGACACACACACCTACACACTCACTAAACACACATCTACAGTAGCAGTCATTAAGAACACACACACACACCTACACACACACTAAACACACAGCTACAGGATCAGTCATTAAGAACACACACACATTCACTAAACACACAGCTACAGTAGCAGTCATTAAGAACACACACACACACACCTACACACTCACTAAACACACAGCTACAGGATCAGTCATTAAGAACACACACACACACCTACACACTCACTTAACACACATCTACAGGATCAATCAAAGAACACACACAAACCTACACACTTACTAAACACACAGCTACAGTAGCAGTCATTAAGAACACACACACACCTACACACTCACTAAACACACAGCTACAGTAGCAGTCATTAAGAACACACACACACCTACACACTCACTAAACACACAGCTACAGGATCAGTAATTAAGAACACACACACTTAAGCCACATGATTCTACTTCCTGTTGAACAGCGCGTATTTCTGCACAGACCCCCACAGCCAGCGCTCCAGAGGACAGCAAGCACACACACACACACACACACACACACACACACACACACACACACACACACACACACAGCTAACTGGAGGAAAGCATTCTGATGTAGCTCAGTGGTCTGGTAAAGCAGAGGGGGTCTGTTTAAGGCAGGGAGATGACGTGTGTGAATGTGACAGTTTTATAGTGAAACCGTGTACAAAATTATGCTAGCACTAGACCAGAAAACACCCACACACAACTACATCTCCCCGACCAGACACTCACAGCCCTAGAGTAACTGGTTTCTACGGTTACTGCAACCAAGGGAAGAGATCAGGATAACAACAGAGGGAGAGAGAGGGAGAGAGAGCTAGAGAGGGAGAGAAAGAGAGAGAGAGAGAGGGAGAGAGAGAGAGAGCTAGAGAGGGAGAGAGAGAGAAAGAGAGAGAGCTAGAGAGAGGGAGAGAGAGAGAAAGAGAGAGAGAGGGAGAGCTAGAGAGGGAGAGAGAGAGAGAGAGAGCTAGAGAGGGAGAGAGAGAGAGAGCTAGAGAGGGGAGAGAGAGAGAGAGAGCTAGAGAGGGAGAGCGATAAAGAGATAGAGAGAGAGGGAGAGAGAGAGCTAGAGAGGGAGAGAGAAAGAGGGAGAGAGAGAGGGAGAGAGAGAGGGAGAGAGAGAGCTAGAGAGGGAGAGAGAGAGAGCTAGAGAGAGCTAGAGAGAGAGAGAGAGAGCTAGAGAGAGAGAGAAAGAGAGAGCTAGAGAGAGAGAGGGAGAGAGAGAGGGAGAAAGAGAGAGAGAGAGAGAGAGAGAGGGGGGGAGAGGGAGAGGGAGAGAAAGAGAGCTAGAGAGAGAAAGAGCTAGAGAGAGAGAGGGAGAGCTAGAGAGAGATGATTTCATAATTGTGTTCAGTCTCAGTTTCTGCTCCTCTTCCATCTCTCTCTATATATCTGTACCCCCTCTCATATCTGTCTCTCCTCTCCTCTCATATCTCTCTTTCCTCTCCAAACCTCAACTAAAGAGGGATGTGTGTGTGGGGGGGGGGGGGGAGATGCAGTGCGCTGGAAAGTTTTATCCTAGCTTACTCTGGGATGGTTCATGGTTGGCCAGCGTCCAGGCTGAACCCTCTTATAACCTTTAACCTCAAGCCACCCCTCACACACACACAACCCCCCTACCACACACACAACCCCCCTACCACACACACACACACACACACACACACACACACACACACACACACACACACACACACACACACACACACACACACACACACACACACACACACACACACGGCAGCTTCTGGGTTCTAATTTGGCTCATGCTATACCCCTTCATCGAGTTTCATGAAAGGTTTTTGCGTAATCCTTGTCCAAAAAATGAATGGAGGTGAATGTCTGGCTGTGTTTGGGAGGCTCGTAGACCTTCCCTGTGATTCGGATCCACTCCAAAATGTTCAGGGTTCTAAGTTGGACCATGCTACAACGTTCCACCAAGTTTCGTGAAAATCGGTCCAGTAGTTTTTGCGTAATCCTGCTAACAGACAAATGCACACACGCACCCACACACGCCACCTTGCCCTGTGCTGTCGCTGGTAACTAGTACAGATGTGATCTGGGGCTCCTGGTAAACCAGTATAAACCAGTACAGATGTGATCTGGGGCTCCTGGTAAACCAGTATAAACCAGTACAGATCTGAGCTGGAGGTAAAATGATGCTAGAATGGTTCGTCCGGGAAGGGGGGGGGGGGGGAGACTCCGCTACACATCAACCAATCACAGCACTATAGGGATGTGCCGAGACATCATTATCTGTATCTGTATCTGTTCAATCAACAGAATTATCTGCATTCCTATTTGTATTCGGATAGAAACCGGAAGTGGGCGTGGTCATTGTTTATACCGGATGTTGTTGTTGTTTTTTCCCTTCGAATAATAACAAGTAACTTTGGATAGAAAAAAGATCTGTTTCAAAGGCATTATCTGTGCCTTTCCCAGTAACATATCAGTATTGGAGAACACCCCTACAGCACTAGGCAGCTACTGGGTCAGACATGGACACAGGGGTCAGGCTGATTTACGATACTGGACCCAATGCTCGCTGCCCGCGCTCCTCCTGGCTCCTGGCAACGATGGGGCTGTGAGCGTTTGATGACGTGTAGCGGAGTTCTCTCCCCCCTCCCTCCGGAGGATCCATTCTAGCCTCAACCCAGAGTGCTGGTGGGGCGACAGAATGATTCAGCATGGCTTTCTCTGTCCAGGAAACAGGCCTACAGGGAGGCCCCAATGGACGTGGGTGGGTGTCTGTGTGACTGAGGGTGTGTGTGTGTGTGTGTGTGTCTATGTGACTGAGTGTGTGTGTGTGTCTGTGTGACTGAGTGTGTGTGTGTGTGTGTCTGTGTGACTGAGTGTGTGTGTGTGTGTGTGTGTGTGTGTGTGTGTGTGTGTGTGTGTGTGTGACTGAGTGTGTGTGTCAGCACTCTGACAGCTATTCACAAGTCACCACCCACGAACGCGCACACACACACACTAGATACACATTAACTCACTCATCGACACAAATATTGTGCGCTCAGCTTTGTTTTCAAATGGTGTGTGTGTATGTGTGTGTGCGCGCGCGCGTATTTGATAATGAACATTTTATTGACACTGATGATGCTGGAACAGGAACAGGCTACAGCACGGTGAGTGTCTTCTGCTCTCTCTCTCTCTGCCCCCCCATCTCTTTCTCCCTCTCTCTCTCTCTCTCTCTACCCCCCCCTCTCTCTCCCTCTCTCTCTCTGCCCCCCCCTCTCTCTCCCTCTCCCTCCCCCTCTCTCTACCCCCCTCCCTCTCTCTCTCTGCCCCCTCTCTCTCTCTCTCCCTCTCTCTTTCTGCCCCCCATCTCTCTCTCAATTAATTTCAGTTCAATTCAAAGAGCTTTATAGACATGGGAAACATACATTTACATTGCCAAAGGAAACATCACAAAAAGTCACAAAAAAGTCAAAATCTAAATGTAAATACAAAATAATTGGAGTGAATACGTGTAATATTGACTAATGTATTTAAATGGTAACTTTTAAGAGTGCAGTGTTTCCCCTAGGGTTTTTCAGGGGGGGGGGGGGGGGGGGGGGGTGTCCTGAAACTGCTAGTGCTGTCGCAGGGCCGGCGTGTCACGGATACATGGTGTCCACAGTGTCGTCATAGACGTGCGCACTAACTGACACTACGTAAGCTACGCTAACTACGTTACTGCATGCTGCAGATCTCTCTATGGGTCTGGGACAATTCATGCGGAAATCTGCTGTTGAAATCCTGGCAATTCATTGGCAGCGCCAGAATCCAAGCGACACCAATCAGTAACGACTTTCGCAATCAGGCGTTCCCACCCAACCTGGCCCCGCCCATCTAACCTGGGCTAGCGTCTCTCATTAGCTGCTACGACTTGTCACTCTTTCAATTTTGACCCATCGATACACCCTCAGAACACCAGCTTGGGCAGCGAAGTGGCACAGACTCTCTTATCTAGTATGCAGAGCGCAGCGATTCAACGTAATATTTTAGTCTGGAGAGAGACTATAGGTGTTTGTTAATATAGATATCCATGTTTCTTAGTATTGGTGAATTACTCTAGTTGAAATTAAACGAGTGCTTAGGGAAATAAATATGAACAATATTTATTTACAACAAAAACATACTAGTATGTACTTATGTTAACCTACATACAGTACCCAGTGAGAAATTAGACGTTGATTAAACAGTTACAAGGCGTCTAAATGACCCACAGACATCTAGGCTAAAACCGGATGAAATAACTTCCATTGGCAAGTTTTTTTTTTATGTCTTCGTCTTAGCCTAGACGGTGTTTAAATATCATTTAAAGGATGAGGACCCTGAATTTCATGTTTAGCCCTATTCCTGGCGTCCCTGGCATGTATCTGTGCAGTACAGAGTTCTGTGTCAATAATGTCGGCTTCGGATTAATTTCGCGGAGGTTTACAGCGTGAAGGGGTGGCTGTTGTATGTTCGGTGAAATTAGTACTGTTTACAAGTTAGTTGTTGTTTCGAAATGCAGAGGCGAAAGGTCCTATGGTGTTTACAGGACGACTTCAGAGCTTGGTAAGCATAAACCATGTAATTCCTAAACTTGAAATCCACGTATATCATACTTTTTAGAGTTTTTCGAGTGTGCCCATAGCTAGCAACGAACCAGGGTGCGTGCGCCAACGTTATTGACACAGAACTCTGTACTGCACAAAACAGAAATATTTTAACCTGTACTAGTCAGATACATGCCAGGGAAGCCAGAAATAGGGCTAAACATGAAATTCAGTGTCCTTATCCTTTAAAAGACGCTTGAACAACAGATGCCTCTCTGTTCTTTAAAAGTGTGACGTAGCCGTTAAAAACGTGCCAATATCGATGTTATTAAAAAAAAAGTAATCTAACCAGGATTTCACCGAGATGTTTAACCTACATTTTTAAAACGCTGCTGTCTTAATGTACTTAACATGGAAACAAATATTTTTTATTTAAGTATAACAATATGTACACTGACACAAGATAAATATATATATATATAAATAAACAAAAATAATAGGCCCAAGTCTGCTATAGCTGAAGCTAAAATTATACCAGAAATAATACTTCAGCAAATAAACTATAAAAAAGAAAGTGTGTGTTGTAAATATTCACACAGCTGGACAGGGGCACTCTCATTGGGCTAAGGCGCACACCACAAGGCTGGTCCGTACCGCAGCGGCCCGGGTTCACATACGGCCTAACCCTGGCCCATGTGCTGCCTGTCCTCTCTCTCTCATACTCACCTTTCCTGTCCAGCTCTATACTGACATATATAATAAAGCCAAAGTGCCTAAACATTTTTACAAAATAAATAAAAAATACATTACATGAGTCATTTAGCTGACGATTTTATCCAAAGTGACTCACAATAATTGCATTTAACATAGGAAGTCAGTGTACTACTACTCACCAGAACTCACAAGTGCATCTCCTTTCTACATTACATTAGTCATTTAGCAGATGTTTTTATCCAAAGCGACTAACAATAATTGCATTTAACATAGGAAAAGCCAATGTACTACTACTTGCCAGAACTCACAAGTGCATCTTCTTTCTAAAACAAGTGACTAAGAGCATAATCTAGTGCTGAAGGAAAAGTGTAAGAGTAGCAAACTAAAAACACAATGGGTGCTGAATAAGAAGGATCCTGCTAGTACTTCTTGAAGAGATGAGTTTTGAGCCTGCGGTGAAAGATGGGCAGCGACTCTGCTGTCCTGACGTCAGTGGGAAGTACGTTCCACCACTGCGGGGCCAGGACAGAGAAGAGCCGTGACCATGGGGCCAGGACAGAGAAGAGCCCTGACCGTGGGGCCAGGACAGAGAAGAGCCCTGACCGTGGGGCCAGGACAGAGAAGAGCCCTGACCGTGTCGATCGACTGCAGTGGCTTCAGAGCCTCCGGGCAAGCAGTCGCCCCGAGGTAGCACACACAGCTGGACAACAGCTGCTGTACATATGAGGCAAACTCCTCACGCAGTCATCGCCAGTACTGGTTCTTGCGTTTCATGGTGTTCAGGTAGGGCAGCTCAATGATATGAGGTCAGGCAGCAGGGCAGGGGCTCCCACACAGACCACTGCTCAGAGGGGCAGGAAGAGAGAGGGAGAGAAAGGGTGGTAGAAATGAAAAAGATAGACATTATTGTATTTGTCCATTTCTCTGATGTAGCCGGACTCTAAGGTCTAAGGTCCTTTGACTTATGTCTTCATAAAACCTGGTGTCTGCAACTGAAGATGATCTCATGCAGTCAAGTCTAACATGACTGCTCTTCCCTTTCCTCTCAGCTAGAGACATCAGGAGAATTTCTTTACTAAGAGAATAAATCTCCTTAAACATTACAATATATTGCATACATCAACGTACCTGGATGAAAGACAAACAAAATGTGGCATCTGCAATTCACGTTCTGATATAACAGCCTTGTAAGAGCAAGCAAACAGGGCTGAGTTTCCCAGAGGCATCGGTGAACGTAGCGCTACGATGCCTCTGGGAAACGCAGCCCAGAACAGGATGAGAGAAATGTAGCTGTTGCTAGCGCACTTCTCGGCAGCTAAAAACCTATAGAGCGAATTATATGTCAGAATGCCAACTAACACCTCGGTGAGTTTCTTTGAAATTGAGAGTTTAACATGTGTTTTGAATGATTTTTCACGGTGCCCACCCACATCCATTGTATGACCAAAACGGTGGTAGAGCAATTATCAGACTTTCTCAAAAGTGCTAGTTTTGTCAACGTTTTGATCTGAACCATTGTATATGATCATAAGTAACCTTAAAACATGGCTAAACATGCATTTTCACATGCCTTTAACGTTCTTGGATCAAGAATGAATGAAAAACGTCAGTCGCTCAGTATCCTGCGCCCAACCGTCAACAGTGTACACATTTCCATGGTAACAACACCGCTTGAGGATTGTGGTATTATAGTATTTGTCAATGGTACCGTGAATAAAACGTGATTTTCTTAAAACAAGGTTGATATCATACATGGACTTTTGGCTTCTATCATAAGGACTTCTGGTCACGATTCGTCTGATGAATTATTAGCTGGATTCATGACTGAATTCTCTAACTATAAGGATTTAATAAAAGCCTGTGGGAAATTAACATGTGATGCTAATGTGGTGGAACCTCAATGACAGTCTTTTATCAGAGGACAAGACTATACAGAAATTGTCACATTCCATACCAAGACAGATGATATACATTTATGCATTAAACACCTCAATAGAGATTGTTTTATTCCGTAACGTTACAATAATTCGGTCACTAGTCTAGAATGGTCGCTAGCTAAACAGATAACTTAGCTAACGTTAACTACTGTAGCTATCACTAGTAAACTGTCAAACTGCGTAACGAAAATAGCTAAAAGTCAATGAAGTAGAAAGCCTATAGATACAAAGAGTAATATTTACCCCAAAATGTAGATTTCCCAATTTCTGGATGCGAAAATCTCTTGTTCCATCTGTTGCCTGCGTGCCGGCTGCTTGCGTTCCACTCCGATGTTTTGAAATTGGTGTATGCTCATCATCCATGAACAGAGACAGATCTCAAGGGTCTGATGGATTGCCGCCCGAATTTCTGCTGGCAATATGGGATTCAGTGGGCCAATTGATAATCAACTCAATTAACTATTCAATTGAAATTGGTCATTTCCATAGAGATCAAAACACAGCTCTTAAATCCCTACTCCTTAAAAAAGGGAAGGACCCCCTGAACTGCTCCAGCTATCGGCCTATAAGCTTGATCAACACTTATGTTAAACTTTTGGCTAAAGTCTTAAAGGACAATGCTCGTTTTTGACAACCTGGACCTTATTTACGACATATTATAAGACGTTTGACTCACCGAGATCACTTTGGTGTAGTTCGGAGGCATGTAGAAGAAATGTAAAATCCAGCGCGAGCCAGTATATGCATGTAATGGCGGTGGTGGGGGCACCGAGAATGCAGTTTCTAAAAATCTATTTTCTGCCGCGAAACGGTTGTTTTCATCAATCCGTCTTTATGAATCGCTAGTTGTGCTTACATAGAGCGTAGGCCTGTTGTGGTTGTTCACATGCCTCTGTAATATGATCTTTAGAAACGTCTTTCGAAACGAAATAGCTTCCCCACTTGCTCCAGCACGCATGCGCACAGCGCGCAATCGTTGCTCCAGCACGCTGTGCGCATGCGTGCTGGAGCAAGTGAGGAAGCTATTTCGTGTCTAAAGATGTTTCTAAAGATCATATTACAGAGGCATGAAAATGTCAGTCAGAAAATGTCCGCTAGCCGCAATGCTAAGTTTCGCTATGTTAAACTCCATTGACTTATGCTAAAAATGTTATCGATCTAAAAGTCAGCTATTTTTGACTTTTTGGGTCTTTGGGAGGGGCGGGAGGTCCGTTGGGGGGGGGGGGGGGGTCCAAGGCAACGGTAGGGGAAACACTGATGTGTATATACAGTGAACAGCGCGGGGTGCAGGGACGTCCTTTTCCTGTCACACCTGCTCACAAATCTTGCTGCTGTGTTTGCACATTGCTGTACTTCCCCCAGCAGATATGGGAGTTGTTTGTCATTAGTCATGTTTACAACATCTTTTGGGGTGTTTGTAATCTGTGGGAAGTATGTACGTGTATCCTGGTTCAGGTAGCCTTGTTAAACAGTGAAGCTCGGAACCACTTTTTGTGTGCAGTGGGGGCACATCTCTAGGGAGCAGGTCTGCCTGTGGAGGCTCAGTCTGTCTTCTCTAGGGAGCAGGTCTGCCTGTGGAGGCTCAGTCTGTCTTCTCTAGGGAGCAGGTCTGCCTGTGGAGGCCCAGTCTGTCTTCTCTAGGGAGCAGGTCTGCCTGTGGAGGCCCAGTATGTCTTCTCTAGGGAGCAGGTCTGCCTGTGGAGGCCCAGTATGTCTTCTCTAGGGAGCAGGTCTGTCTGTGGAGGCTCAGTCTGTCTTCTCTAGGGAGCAGATCTGCCTGTGGGGGTACAGTCTGTCTTCTCTAGGGAGCAGGTCTGCCTGTGGCGGTCTCTCTCGATGGCGAGGCTGTGCTCACCAAGTCTATACTTAGTCAAGGACTTCCTTAGTTTTAGGTCCATCACCGTGCTCAGGTATTCTGCCACTGTGTGTTCTCTGTTTAGGGCCAAATTGCATTCTGATTTGCTCTTGTTTTTGGTAGATTGTTTCCAATGTATCAGATAGTTTTCTTTTTGCGTTCTTATAATTTGGTTTAGTTTGGTGGCCTCTCTCTCTCCCTGTTACTGGTGTATCACGCTATAGCTCCCCCGGCATGGCAGCAGTCTGCAGAGTTCCTCTGGGAGAGAGAGAGAGAGAGAGAGAGACCAAAACACTCTCATTCCACATGCATCAGCTAGAAGCGCTGCCTCATTTTTTATTCTCATCTATAAATAGTAGAACATCATCACTGCCTCCTCAGTGCACACGCATGCATGTGCACACACACACGCACACGCACACACACACAAACACACACACACACACACACACACACTCCACTTCATCTCCTAATAGGCCTAACACCTGACGTTTGTTCAGCCATACTGCACACAGAGGGGGCAGTCACACACAGCAGCCTCCCAGCCTCCCACGTGTGTGTGTGTGTATAAGGGACTAGGCCCAGGGCTCCACTCCACCCTCCTCTCTGTTTGACAGCCTTTTATGGGAAAACCCAGCTGTCCTGTATGAATACACAAAGAGCTCAGTACTGTACACACACACGCACACACCTCTGATGGTGTTTGCGTCTGATGGTGTTTGCGCCGTTAAGATAGGGGATCTTCTTACGCACACATGAAATGCGCTGTGGAAGTAGGCAAATTAGCCCAACCGTCACATCTCTTTTTCTCTTGCACACACATGCACACACACACACGCACACACACATGCACACACACGCACACACACACGCACACACACACGCACACACACACGCACACACACACCTGTTTGAGTCTGCTGTCTCACAGTTATGAAACATCATGTGATGTCAAAAATGCATTCATCACTGTTGTCCACATCAAACACCCACACACACACATACACCCTCTCCCTTTATCAAACACCTGTTCGCAGACCCGGATACACTGGCAGGTTGCACAATGTACACACTACACACACCTCAAACACACACACCTGGCCCAGTTTGGTCTCTAATTGGCACTAGGTGACTCTAAACGTACCTACGTGTCTGGCTGCCTCTTGGCTTTCCTTGTCCCAGTCTAAACTGTCAACAATCCTCTCTGAACTAAATAATCAACAGCGGCAGCTGGCCGTGTTTCCCGGTAGGCCGGCCGCCGGACCGGGCAGGCTAGGCCCCGGACCGAGCTCACCTGTGGCCGCCTGCCTGTCTCTCGTTCCTACCTTGATCTTGTGGAGTGATTTCTCCGCCTCCAGTGTCTGGGTCCACACGGTGATCCCCGACTTGTTGTAGGTCAGACTCCAGCCCTCCTCGCACAGGCACTCGGCCTTGAAGCTGGCGAACGCCCGGTCGTCCGGGACCAGGATGCTCTCGCCAGACATGTTGGTTGAGCCGCAGGGAGAGAGGAGAGCCCGACTCTGCCTCGATCACCGGCGAAGGAAACAGGCTTACCGAGTCCTGCTGGTGGGGGCTGAGCTGGAAGGGAGGGGGTGAGCCCGGTAGGCGGAGAAAAGCGACTCGGTTTTCTCTCCTGCTGCTCTGACTGAATTAGTCTGCTCCTCTAATTTAATTTCGCTCACAAGAAGCTGTTTTATACATGCCGAACACGCGACTGTACCCGTCTTATGATGTCTCCTTCGGTGTAGCCTACAGCAGACAACTGCGCACAGGCACACCTAAAACTACTACTAAGGCTACAAATACGCGATGAAAAATAAGCTACCTGGGTTTTAAAACGGCAACTATCTTCGCATGAGTTCACAGCTTGCCGTTTGACCGAACAAGTTTCAGCTGTGTGCAGGTCCCCGGCTTGGTTCCGCTACCCCTCGGCTGGGAGATGACAGCAGACCGACCTGAGATCTGTTGTTGATCTTAATTCTGCTCCGTCCGTGTGATATCAGGTTCGGCTCCCCCGCGGTCCGTCGCCGTGTGTGGTGCCTCTGCCTCGGCTCGGCGTCGCGGGCTGTTCGGCGTCTCTCTGCGGTGTGTGACGGAAAGAGATCGAGGAGAGAGCCAGACAGAGGGGGAGCAGCGGTGTATACGCACTGAGAACCGAGAGGAGATTGACAATCGGGGTGGAACCGCCTCCTCCACCCGCACGCACGCACGCACGCACGCGCACACTTCCCTGTAGCAGTGACAGACGGGGGCGCGCTTGGTGCCATTAGCTGACGTGTAGCCTACTCTAAACCATCTCATATCCTGCATCTGTCTGGATCAAGCGTGAGTTCTCTCTCCCCCCCCCCCCCCCCCCCCGCAGCCGCGGGCGGGCGGGGGTCTCACTGACAGGATCACGGGTCCAGAGCACTCAGTCTGCCTGCTCAAGCCAAGACCATGTTCAACCAACACCTGGCAATACAGGTCAGCTGGAATAACTTGGTCACTATTAATGACTGAGGACTTTACAGGGTACACCTGCACCATGCACACACCTGGGCACACACACAGAGAAAGAGAGAGAGAGAGAGAGAGAGAGGGCACCCGCCGTGGTCTCTTGGTGCCGCCCCCCTCAGGCAGGAGGCTGCGGTCCATCAGGACCACGTCTGAATGTATCGCATAGGACGCACCGCACACACATATCACACCACACACACATATACTGTACAGTACACACACACACACACACACACACACTCACTTACACGTTCACTCTGCATACTCACTGTATATACACTGACGGCACTACTTTTATATATTGTTCTTCTCTTTTTGCTTGTCCTCGTTTTGTTTTTTTGTGCTAGTATAGCACTTGTCGGGTTATCACTCCCTCCCTGCCTCCCTTACTCCCTTCCTCCCTCCCTCCCTCCTTCCCTCCCTCCTTCCCTCCCTCCCTCCTTCCCTCCCTCCCTCCTTCCGTCCCTCCCTTACTCACAACTCCTGAATGTTGGCCTGCATTTCTCTGTTGGCCCCACAAGAGGCAGTAGTCCCAGCACACCAACCAACCCACCGATCTCCACTACACAAGTAGAGTAGTGGTCAGAGCATTGGACTCCCAACCG
>NC_140234.1:41026550-41036550 GCF_949987555.1 Borostomias antarcticus | reverse complement strand
CAGGATGTAGCTAGGTACCACACACACACACACACACACACACACGAGTCAGCACACAGAGCGGGCGGCCTAGCCTCTTATTGAAAATAAAAATGTGGGCGCGACATTATCATGGTTTTGAAAGTGCATTTAGGCAGACATATTTAGAAAGTTTAAGATTTTTTATTTGACTTTTATATATATATATAGCCTAATTTGTATTATTATGTTTGTATGAAATGTATGGTGTGGCGGCAAGGATTTTTCCACATGAGGAGAATGTGGTCTGCTGTGATCTGACCAGCAGGTTGAAGGGCTGGTGATGCCGTGTGGGGGGGCTGTGTGGACCATCATCATCAGGTCCACACTGTATGTAGGTCATCTTATCACACTGGGTCAGAGCTCCCCATTCTCACCACTAGAGGGGGGCAGAGGTCCATATACAGTGGGCTCCAAAATGACTGGCACCTCTGACAGGCAATGCACAACAATATTCAAAAAAATTATGAACAATATAGTTATAGAGAAACTCCAAATACCAGCATTTTATAAATACTGTACTATGTTAATGTTCCAATGGAACCAACTTAAAACATTTGCTGATTTAATTAAAAATACATCCAAATCACTGTTTCACAATTAATGGCACCCTTAAGGATTATTGTAAATAACTATCTACCAAAAATAAACCAGGTATTACATTCCACTTATTTATGTTTATCTAAGTCTTAAAGGACAATGCTCGTTTTTGACAACCTGGACCTTATTTACGACATATTATAAGACGTTTGACTCACCAAGATCACTTTGGTGTAGTTCGGAGGCATGTAGAAGAAATGTAAAATCCAGCGCGAGCCAGTATATGCATGTAATGGCGGTGGTGGGGGCACCGAGAATGCAGTTTCTAAAAATCTATTTTCTGCCGCGAAACGGTTGTTTTCATCAATCTGTCTTTATGAATCGCTAGTTGTGCTTACATAGAGCGTAGGCCTGTTGTGGTTGTTCACATGCCTCTGTTATATGATCTTTCGAAACGTCTTTCGAAACGAAATAGCTTCCCCACTTGCTCCAGCACGCATGCGCACAGTGCGCAATCGTTGCTCCAGCACGCTGTGCGCATGCGTGCTGGAGCAAGTGAGGAAGCTATTTCGTGTTCAACCGTTTCGCGGCAGAAAATAGATTTTTAGAAACTGCATTCTCGGTGCCCCCACCACCGCCATTACATGGATATACTGGCTCGCGCTGGATTTTAAATTTCTTCTACATGCCTCCGAACTACACCAAAGTGATCTCGGTGAGTCAAACGTCTTATAATATGTCGCAAATAAGGTCCAGGTTGTCAAAAACGAGCATTGTCCTTTAAAGCTACATGAATTAACTCAGCACTTTGGCGGCCCCTCTGGTCCACTGTGTTTTAAGAACCACACTGCCCACAATCCCCCACTCACTCGCTGTAATGATGGGAGAAAAATATGATAATAAAAGTGTGTGGAGCAGACTGGATTGGAAGATTGTAGCTACTTCAATGGACTTTCTGGAAGGATGGCTTCAATTCAGGTAAATACCGGTCTTCTTTCTTTTATGTGCATGTAGATACATTTGCGGGGCAAAGTTTGTTGTCTTCCTGATATTGTGATACACAAAATGCGTCACTTCTGTTTCCACCACAAGATTTCCTGCCAGTTTACTAGCCAGTACACAGAAATTCTAAAATCAAATCAAATCATCTTTATTTCTATAGCGCATTTCATACACAGAGGCAACATAATGCGCTTTACAGAGAGCAATGGGAGGGTGGGCATACGACCCACCCCTACATATTCCAGAGGGAAGCAAAAAAAACAGTTTCACCCGGGGGCCAGAAAAGTGAGCTGTAAAAATTCTTCCCTGACCTCTCTCAACGAGACGATCGAGCAAGCTCCTGGAAAATGTTTGTCTATTGGCTAAGAACATATACAGAGCAGTAAACATGGGCTAGTTACTTCATAAGAGAGACATGACTAACAGTAGAGTGCACAAATAGTTACAAAGTTGCCTACATGGTACAGTAGGCCATTATGTGTTAGCTATCCCTGTAGTCTCTAATATGATATTTAAGTGAATCATATAACAAAGCACAATAAGCACTTAGCAGAACAGGCTCATAGAGAATGCAGCAAAGCAGAGGTGGGGAAACAGAAAGCAGAGAGCCAAGGGTAAAAAGGGGTGGGGTTGGCTGGATTGGGACAGCAGACCACAGAGTGGGAAGGAGCTAGTCACGAGGAGGCAGGGGGCCTTTCCAGGAGCCATAGGGTGAACTTTCGCCGAGGACGGGGGTGGGGGGATGGTGGGGTGGAGTTCTCCAGGGCCTGCTACAGGGTGGCCTGCAGGAGACAGGGGGAGTCCACAGGACCTGTTTAGAGTATAAGAGGGAGAGACACTAGGGACGACGGCAGGATTAGTGGCTGTACTGGACATCCACA
The DNA here is from genome assembly GCF_949987555.1 of Borostomias antarcticus. Lineage (NCBI taxonomy): Eukaryota > Metazoa > Chordata > Actinopteri > Stomiiformes > Stomiidae > Borostomias > Borostomias antarcticus. Next base: position 41,034,109 of record NC_140234.1, on the reverse strand, counting down.
GCAGACACAGGGGTATCTATTGGACAGGGTGGTCTGCTGGTGACAGTGGGGCATCCACTGGACCTGGTTAGAAGATAGGAGGGAGAGAGAGAGGCACTAGGGAGAGGGGAGGCAGAACAGGGTTAGTAGCACGCAGAGCCATAAAAGCAAAATAATAATAATAAATTCACAGGGGGTGCGTAGCTGAGCGCTCAGTGAGCGATCAATGATCAGAATTCACTTAACGGGTTGCTCAGTTACGCTCAGACTGATCTGCTCAGAGCACAAGTGAGCAGTTTTGAACTATGATCTGTTTGAGCCAAACACCACGTCATAATCATCACCTGAGCAAAAAAAAAACAAGGGGCGCGTTTTGGCTTGGGAATCGTTGGGACGCTGCTCGCTAATCACACATGATTGACAACAGGGGTGTGTTCAAATTCAGCGAACATAGCGAACGTTTGCGAACGTTAGCAAACTATTTTCCGTTAGCTTTGTGTTCGCCGCAAACGTTTGCTAACAGAAGCTCACAGTCTGGAGAGGTAGTTCGCCAGTAACGGAACGAGGATCACAATGGACCCAGGCCGGAGCATTCTAAGAGTGAGCGCTCAGCTACTTAACGCACCCAGGGACTCATGCAGTCTCATGTCACAAGTCTAATTGAGCTTTAAGGAACTATATTGAGCCATTACATCACTTACTGTTTCACTAGGGTATAAAAATGAGGTAACACACATGCAATATCCCTTTGTCATCCAGCACCACGAAGAACACAAAAGAACTGGCGGTAGCACTTTAGAATAACTACCCCTTATAGATCATCCACAAACTGTTAGTTAATGAGTTATTAATGACTTACTAAATGTTTGTTAATAGTTGGTTAATGAACTACACCTTATAAATAGTTACTATATCATGAACAAGAAATTAGTAAACTACTTACTAATGACTTAAAGTCCAGGTTAACCCAGTTCAAATTTTTGTTATGAGCTTCACACACCACAGGAAAACATGTCATTAACCACCCAGCCAAATCTGAGTGATTAAAAATGTCGCTAAGTATATAACATAAGGCTTCAAAATCGGTTAAAAATCAGCAGCATTCTCTGGTCTGAGACTGTGGGGGCGTGTCTGCTGAAGGCACCGAAGCCACACCCAATTGCGTGGGGAGGGGGTGTGGAGGGAAGAACCTGTCAAATAGTACCGTTCTCTGGTCTGCATATTGTCACACTGGCACGCCGTCTCTTTTGTGGTAGGAAGGCACAGCTTTGTGAAAACAGAGAGGAGTTGAAATTACACTTGTCTAATGAGTCAAACGCACAGATGCTTCCTCCTAACCTACCTCCTGACAAACAACACAGGTAAAACTGTAGCTACTCTATACCAACGCGCCAGTGTTACTGCCCTTAGATGCAAAATACAAAAACAGGCAACGAGGAATGTATGAGTCTGTCCCTATTTTCTCCCTGCCACCTCCGGACCCATTCCTATCCCTCCCAGGCGATCCTGTCGCCCCTTGGGATCAATGGAAAAAGTTGTTTAAAATGTACCTTTTAGTCACTGGCTTGAACAGCGCTCATAGCGCGAAGAAGCATACAATACCGGAGTTGATAATCGGGACAGACTCATCCACTCTCGTTGGCAATGTTACGTGTGAGAATAACGAGCACTCGGCTTCAACTTTCCCTCTCATATCCAACAGAACTGGAATGTTCAGCCAGTAGCCGCCGAGCACCGCTTCACTGGGAGAGGGTGCGTCTTTCTCCAGCTGCAGCTGGTCTACCTAACCATCCCCCTCGCTCCCGCCTCCCGGTCTCCCGCTGGAGAAATATACTGTAACCATTACCGGTGAACCCATACGCACATCAGGTGCCACAAATATGGCAGGCAGTTTCTGTATAGTTAACGCTTATAGTCATAATATATCATCCGTAACGTTATTTGGTGGGTGGTCGCCTGGTCGGTGCTGCTAGCTATGTTAGCTAGACTAAGGTTATATACACACTCCCATCTGCAACAAGCTACATAGCTAATGTTAGCTATAATTCCTCCTAAGATTACATATAATTCATCATAGCTGACATTACCACATAAATGTCAAGACACATTTTGTAGATTAACGTAGCAGTGTATTTTCCTATTGCGTACGTTACCTAGCTAACGATATAACGTTAATAAGCTATAAGCACACAAGGCAGCGGTGTCGGCACCAAAGGTTGATGCGACAGGAGGAGAATGGAGGCCGGGGAGGGAGATGGTTGACAGGAGGAGAATGGAGGCCGGGGAGGGAGATGGTTGACAGGAGGAGAATTGAGGCCGGGGAGAGAGATGGTTGACAGGAGGAGAATTGAGGCCGGGGAGGGAGATGGTTGACAGGAGGAGAATGGAGGCCGGGGAGGGAGATGGTTGACAGGAGAATGGAGGCCGGGGAGAGAGATGGTTGGCTCCGCCGAATTCACCAGGACCAGTCGTGAGTCCGTGAAACCCAAAAGCCTCATATTATAATTGCAGAAGCTTTCGGGAGTGAAATGTTTGCTGCAGAGGCGGGCGCTAGCGGTGACAGACTCCTCTGTAACACCATGGCTCTTCAAAAATGCTAACCATTTTTTTATTTAATTTGTTTCTCATTTCAGCTTTACTCGGGAGTGAAAGAAGGAGACCTTATCATCCCATTCCTGCTGGCATCCAGGAAGGATGCATTTTCGTTTAGTTTTATGCATAGGCATTGCTAACTAAGAAAAACTAGCTAATTCTAGACTGCTGGTTAAAACTAGCTAATTCTAGACTCAAGATTGAGCAGGAGAACCGAAGATTCAAATCCGTTCTAGCTTTATATAGTGTTAGGGCGGGGATATGCTAAGAACACCGCTCTACGTCATCCGGTACCGTTTTAAGCCCGCCCAGAAAATCCAGAAATCAAAACTGGTCAAAAACACAAAACTGGTCTAACTTCACAATTCAGTACTACACATGGTTCATCCCATTTTTACATGTTATCAGCAATGCATCACTAACACATATAATGTGTTTTCAAGCAAATCTCGGATTTTGGTTAACTGGGACTTTAAGTATTTGTTAATAGTTGATCCACCTACAGTTGGCTTCATCTGGCCTTCCATCAGGGGATCCATCTAAAGATAAATTAATAAATGTTTAGAAGTGAGTAAGAAATCATTATGTAAAGGTTAGTAAATATATTTGTCAAGACGATGTACATTCGTTTATAGACCATATTGGGATGTTATTCTAGGTCATCTTATTACCACACTGGGTCACAGTTCCCCGTTCTCACCACTAGAGGGGGTGAGAGGTCTGTGTGAATGCTCCAGGTCACAGGCAGCGTCTGGGGGGAGATTCAACATTCACTCTTTATTTGTCACGTGCAGATGTACAGTGTACAATCACAGACATGTTGCTGCCGGCTCCTGATGTGCTGAGTTAACGATAATTACAATACACACAATTACGAATTACACAAGAAATACCTATACAATATAGGATCAAGATAAAGAAATACAATCTATACAATATAGGATCAAGATAAAGAAGGCAGCACTGAGTCTTTATACACACATGCACACACACACACACACTCACAGGCTCTCACCAGCTCGCACACACACACATACACACACACGCATGTGCACATGCATTCACTCACACGCGTGCGCACACTCACACACACGCTCTCACAAGCTTTCTCACACACACATATACACATGCTCTAACAAGCTCATCTACAAACACACACACACACACACACACACTGACACTTCTGACAAGCTAATACACACACATTCACACACATTCTCCTGAGTATATCCCATGCTGAAGGGAAGAAATTAACTTGTATACTCTGGAAGCAGAGTAATAAACACACCAGGACAGAGTAGTAAACACCAGGACAGAGTAATAAACACCAGTACAGAGTAATAAACACCAGGACAGAGTAATAAACACCAGTACAGAGTAATAAACACACCAGGACAGAGTAATAAACACCAGTACAGAGTAATAAACACCAGTACAGAGTAATAAACACACCAGGACAGAGTAATAAACACACCAGGACAGAGTAATAAACACACCAGGACAGAGTAATAAACACCAGGACAGAGTAATAAACACAAGTACAGAGTAATAAACACCAGGACAGAGTAATAAACACACCAGGACAGAGTAATAAACACACCAGGACAGAGTAATAAACACCAGGACAGAGTAATAAACACCAGGACAGAGTAATAAACACAAGTACAGAGTAGTAAACACCAGGACAGAGTAATAAACACACCAGGACAGAGTAATAAACACACCAGTACAGAGTAGTAAACACCAGGACAGAGTAATAAACACACCAGTACAGAGTAGTTAACACCAGGACAGAGTAATAAACACACCAGGACAGAGTAATAAACACACCAGGACAGAGTAATAAACACACCAGGACAGAGTAGTAAACACCAGGACAGAGTAATAAACACACCAGGACAGAGTAATAAACACACCAGGACAGAGTAGTAAACACCAGGACAGAGTAATAAACACACCAGGACAGAGTAGTAAACACCAGGACAGAGTAGTAAACACCAGTACAGAGTAATAAACACACCAGGACAGAGTAATAAACACACCAGGACAGAGTAGTAAACACACCAGGACAGAGTAATAAACACACCAGGACAGAGTAATAAACACCAGGACAGAGTAATAAACACACCAGGACAGAGTAGTAAACACCAGTACAGAGTAATAAACACACCAGGACAGAGTAATAAACACACCAGGACAGAGTAATAAACACCAGGACAGAGTAATAAACACCAGGACAGAGTAATAAACACACCAGGACAGAGTAATAAACACCAGGACAGAGTAATAAACACACCAGGACAGAGTAGTAAACACAAGTACAGAGTAATAAACACCAGGACAGAGTAGTAAACACAAGTACAGAGTAATAAACACCAGGACAGAGTAATAAACACACCAGGACAGAGTAGTAAACACCAGGACAGAGTAATAAACACACCAGGGGCCTCATTTATCATTGAGGTACGCCTTCTTTTACACGGTCTTTTTCGCGAGTTCAGGCGTACGCCATTTGCCCCCCCCACATTGCGATTTATCAAGCCGTAAGGGCGAAAATTTAGTCGCCTTTCTCCGCGCTTTTGTAGGACACCTCTCAGCTTGTCCTACCGATTTACACGGTGTTCTACGCCCTTTTTGAACACAGGGGGAACTGGCGACGCAGGTGGTGCGTCGGTGAATTACTATGTTTGACGGAGAGAATAAGAGCGACAGTTCATGAACGCACATACATGTAGGCTAATAGCCCAATTCAGCACAAACATATATCGCAATGCAAGATTAGACGTGTCCTCTAACCGGCTCATTCATGCTCCGATATGGATTTGTTCCCCAAAATGAACCTATGCGCTGTCCCAAACCTTTCCGCGCTATATGTCACACACCTAATGCAGGCACTCCATCAAACGGCAATAATTGACCAATTAGATTGTCATTAATATGTGATCATGTGGACCTGTTTGCTCTTTGGTAAGCATATAAATGACAGTCCTCCTGTGCGTAATGCGAGCCTAAATGAATCCGGCGCTACTCGGCCTACTAGCCGAGATAGAACTCCAAAGAGGTGACGGCGATGGCGACTGCACCCACATAAGGGCACCATCAGTGAATGAATACGTCTATGTGAATCGCTAAAATGTGCACACTAGAAATACCCAAATCATATGTGACGCCGACATGCTCATCACAAGTGTAGTGGCACGGTGGCCTGGCTCCACGCATGACTCATCCTGGCGCACAGCAGGGTAGGGGCTAGACTGGAGGCAGGCGCTGCGCGTGACGGCTGGCTTGTTGGTGTGTCCATAGCCAAGATACATATTCTTTGTCTTATTTACTTTTAATCTTTATTAGCATTTTCCATCCATACAACGACAATACAATAAAACATAAAAACCTACAATAACAGCTTATGGGTACATCCATCCATGCAGCTTTTTTTTCTTACTCAAATATGACAATTTTAATATTAGTGGTATCATCACACTTCCTTCTATAATCCATCCATTTTTCCCATCTCCCTTCAAACTTTCCTTCCTGCATCCTCAATGCATGCGTGAACCTCTCCCTAACATACATCTCCTCCACAACACCCAGCCACTGCTCCTTGGTTGGGCGTTCCACCTTATACCAAGCCCTCGTTATTGTCTTATTACTAGCAACCAATAGTACTTTCACTAGGTATCTGTCCCCTCCTTGTACATCATCCCGTGTTATGTTTGCCAAGATATATATTCAAAGCTGATAAGAAGGTGGAGGCACTGGAGGTCGTGGCGCTGGAGGTGGAGGCTGCAACTCGCGGGGGCATGACCGTCAGGTCCAGGACCACTGCAGACTCCCCCTCCTCTGAGTCCCACCCCACGTCAGAGTCTGGAGAAACAATTTCAATCATTTTCTTTGAGTTTGTCTGTGAACTTGATTATGCATTAAACATTTCATTGTGCAGCCATATTCATTTGATATGTTTTTCTGTTGGCAGTCAAATAAATGCTGTGATTTACCGGGTGATTTAGATGAGTATTAATCTCCCATGGGGGGCAATGTCTAATGTGGTCCAACATTATGAAGTGATCATCTGGGGTTATTGTTACATGTTTGTGGTCCTAAATCAATCATAGCCGGCCACATGATGTTGGGAATGTTTGCTTCACTCGCAGCCACATGTTACAGTATGTCCGTGTATGCCCAATCCTAGATGCACAACACGTAGCTAAAGTAGGCTACTAAGCTGTAGGAGCAAACAGACAAACGTAGGCGATTTATACCTTCCGAAGAGGATTGCCTTCCTCACGTGGACCTCACCAACTAGCACATGCACCTCCGTCTCCGAAAAGTTCCTCTTCTTTGCTCTTCGTTCCATGTTTCATTGTCCCGCCTGGGTGCTCCACGCTACCTTTTTAAGCCGGTTCCTTCCGGGAAACCACGTTTGGCCACTCATGGTTTTGACCATATATGGTTGGATTAGGGCGTGGAGGGGGCGGAACACGGGGCGCGTGCGCGTACGCTCTCTTCCCCGCCGGTCTCGGATTTCTCGTGCAGAAAAGGGCATACGACATTTTTGATAGATCCGAAAAGCGTGTAAATATTCTCGTCGTACGCTACATTTCGCATTTTCCGCGTTTTCGTCGTACGCCCTCTTTTACACCTGAATTTACACGCTCTTTGATAAATGAGGCCCCAGGACAGAGTAGTAAACACCAGGACAGAGTAGTAAACACCAGGACAGAGTAATAAACACACCAGGACAGAGTAGTAAACACCAGGACAGAGTAGTAAACACCAGGACAGAGTAGTAAACACACCAGGACAGAGTAGTAAACACCAGGACAGAGTAGTAAACACCAGGACAGAGTAGTAAACACCAGGACAGAGTAATAAACACCAGGACAGAGTAGTAAACACACCAGGACAGAGTAGTAAACACCAGGGGCCTCATTTATCATTGTGGATACACCCTTTTTCATTTACACCTGATTTGTGTACTTGCTTTTCTC
>NC_140234.1:41006550-41019050 GCF_949987555.1 Borostomias antarcticus | reverse complement strand
TGTATATGATCATAAGTAGCCTTAAAACAGGGCTAAACATGCATTTTCCCTTTACTACTCCTTTAAGTGTTTTTGTGCTGTGCGTGTGAGTGTGAGTGTGTGTGTTATGAGTGTGTGTGTGTGTGTTATGAGTGTGTGTGTGTGTGTTATGAGTGCTATAACTCAGTGTGACTATGACACCCGCCTGTGTTTCATCCTGTCCACCAAACCCCCAGTGAGCTGTTCCTGCTGCAGGGAAGACACAACTCTGGAGTGTCCACATCACTCACACACTCACACACACACACACACACACACACACTCACACACACACTCACACACACACACACACACACTCACTCACACTCACACACACACACACACACACACACACACACACACACACACACACACACACACACACACACTAACACACACACACACACACACACACACACACTCACACATACACACTCACACACACACACACACACACACACACACACACACACACACTCAAACACTCATAACACACACACACACACTCACACACACACACACACACAGCATCCAGGAAGCAGTTAGTGCCTGTGGTCCTGATGCGGTGTTCCTAGCTGTAAGCAGAGCCGGGCCTGTGTGGTTCTGACTGCGTCTGTCTGGGAGCTGGACCCCATGTGACCTGGGTGTGTGTCTGTCTGGAAGCTGGACCCCATGTGACCCGGGTGTGTGTCTGTCTGGAAGCTGGACCCCATGTGACACGGGTGTGTGTCTGTCTGGAAGCTGGACCCCATGTGACCCGGGTGTGGGTGTGTGTTTTTACCGTGCCCGTTTCTACCTTCAGATATTCAAGACCGTTGTTGGGTGCGGTTCTGGGAGGGTTGGTGTTGAGGTGTGTGTGTGTGTTTGTGTGTGTGTGTGTGTGTGTGTGTGTGTGTGTGTGTAGTGTCTTTGTGGGAGAGTTACGGGTCGGGGTTGAGGGGTGTGTGTGGGGGGGGGTTAGGGGTCGGGGTTGAGGAGTGTGTGTGTGGGAGAGTTAGGGGTGGGGTCGAGGGGTGTGTGTGTTTGCTAGGCTTTGATGTGGTTGATGTGGTTGAATTCGGGGAGGGGCAGGGCAGCCCCCTGTTTGCACTTTTAACACACAACACCTCCCCCCCCCCCCCCCCCCATTCACGTGCACAAAGACCGTCCGGCCGAGCGTGACGCCTGGGGACCGTTCCGACCGGCCGGCCGCGCGGCGCGTTGGGAGTCGGGGCTCACGGAGAAACGAGTAGCTCGTCGGGAATGAAAGAGCAACAGAATAGTTTTCCTCCGGAGCCGGAGACCGTTGGAGAGGGATTACGGGCTTTGGGGCGGGTGAGGGAATGGGATTATTGTTGGGACGACGAGTTCTGATACCCGTTGGAGCAATCAGTGATTGGCCATTTAGTCCATTATAAGCCCATCACCCCCCTAAGACTACAGATAGGGTATCAGAACCGGGAGCCAGACAGAATGGGGAAATATATTTGGTTCCTGAACCCCAGTGAGTGGTGGTCAATTACAACGACACTAATCAAATGCAAACTGCTCAAAAGCACATTGCTAGACTCTGTCCAATCCAGTGATGTCCACCTCTTGACATTTGGTTGATTTTACTGACTGCTAGATCAACGAGATACATAACCTTGATAACATAACATTGATTAGATGGATGAGGGATTGAGTGTCAGATGGAGATATTAGCTTCTTCATGCATTAAATGGAGATATTAGCTTCATCATGCGTTAGATGGAGATATTAGCTTGTTAGATGGAGATATGATCTTGTTCATGTGTTAGATGGATATATTATCTTGTTATTGTGTTAGATGGATATATTAGCTTGTTTATGTGTTAGATGGAGATATTAGCTTGTTTATGTGTTAGATGGAGATATTAGCTTATGTATATGTTAGATGGAGCTATTAGCTTGTTAGATGGAGATAGCTTGTTCATGTGTTAGATGGATATTTTAGCTTGTTAGATGGATATATTATCTTGTTCATGTGTTAGATGGAGATATTATCTTGTTCATGTGTTAGATGGAGATATTAGCTTGTTAGATGGATATATTATCTTGTTAATGTGTTAGATGGAGATATTAGCTTGTTCATGCGTTAGATGGAGATATTAGTTTGTTCATGTGTTAGATGGAGATATTAACTTGTTCATGTGTTAGATGGAGATATTAGCTTGTTAGATGGAGATATTAGCTTGTTCATGTGTTAGATGGAGATATTAGCGTTTTCATGTGTTAGATGCAGATATTAGCTTGTTAGATGGAGATATTAGCTTGTTCATGTGTTAGATGGAGATATTAGCTTGTTCATGTGTTAGATGGAGGTATTAGCTTGTTCATGTGTTAGATGCAGATATTAGCTTGTTAGATGGGGATATTACATTGTTCATGTGTTAGATGGAGATATTAGCTTGTTAATGTGTTAGATGGAGATATTACATTGTTCATGTGTTAGATGGAGATATTAGCTTGTTCATGTGTTAGATGGAGATATTACCTTGTTCATGTGTTAGATGGAGATATTATTTTGTTCATGTGTTAGATGGAGATATTATCTTGTTCATGTGTTAGATGGAGATATTATCTTGTTCATGTGTTAGATGGAGATATTATCTTGTTCATGTGTTAGATGGAGACATTATCTTGTTCATGTGTTAGATGGAGATATTAGCTTGTTAGATGGAGATATTATCTTGTTCATGTTTTAGATGGAGATATTATCTTGTTCATGTGTTAGGGTAGAGATCAGGCCAGAGTGGAGGAGGGCGGAGAGACATGCTGCCATGGTACAGGAAGTGGTCATCTAGCGGGCCGGTCTGAGGACACACTCAGTGGGGAATAGTTCACAGCGCCTGGTCAGTCTGCCTGTTAACCTCCCACCTCCTCTGACTGATCTTCCAAAACCCCCACGCCCACTCAGTCGCTGTGGATTAGCACCCCCGGTCTACCCCCACCCCCAATGCCCTGCAGCCTGACCGGCAGATAGTGTGAGACCGTGAGTGGACATCTGGACTGACCCCCTCCACACACACCCACACACACACACACCGGCCCTCTCTTTCCTGCTCGTTGACCACAGGTGTGTGTGTGTGTGTGTGTGTGGGGGGGGGGGGGGTAGCGTCTGACCAGGTGGGCCGTATCATGGATGGATGGGTCTGGTGTGAGTCTGAGCAGGTGAGACCGGGGTGTCTGTTTCCTGCCCTCCAAGGGAAGTCTAGTAAAGACAGAAGGATGGAGGGGGGAGGGGGGGAGGGAGGGAGGAGTGTGTGAGGGCGGGAGGGAGAGAAGAGGAGTGATGGGGAGAGGGAGAAAGATGAATGAGAGGAGGCCTACCTACACAGTGGTCACTTTAAAGCTCAGTGACATCTTGTTTGTTTTGGTTTCATCAACTTTTGCATGTTTGTCACAGTTCAAGTCTTAAATTGGTCATGAATTAGTGTTGCACCTCTCTGTAAAGTCAGGCCAAATAAAGTTATCCGCTTTATCTACACTTTATTAATGAAGGATAAGTGAGTTATGTGAGTTGAGTCTTAAGAACCTCCTGTATATAATCAGATTCTCTCTTTCGTCTGCCCTCCCTCGCTTCTCTCCTCCTCCTCCATTCTCCCTCTCTGATATCATTAACCCCTGCTCCACACAATGGTGTGTGTGTGTGTGTGTGTGTGTGTGTGTGTGTGTGTGTGTGTGTGTGTGTGTGTGTGTGTGTGAGAGAGAGAGAGAGACATAGAGTGTGTATGTGTGAGAAACCATGGACGCTGTGTTTGTAGAAGTGCTTTTCGGGTGAGGTCCCTCCCTGGGTCACTGCCCCCAAGACCCCCCCCCTAAACCATGGCTGCCATACAGAGCACTATGGTCAGACACAAGGACTACCCCCCCCCTCCCCTACTCACACACACACACGCACGCGGCGCGTTTGCTCACCCAGCCTGAGTCATGTCCTGAGTGTATCTCTGTAATAAAGTCAGAAGTCTGTCTGGATCAGGATTATCTCCAGAGCCTGGCGCCGCATGAATCTGACGCTCCACAGACCCTACTGGTCAGGACTGACAGACCCTACTGGTGAGGACTGACAGACCCTACTGGTGAGGACTGACAGACCCTACTGGTGAGGACTGACAGACCCTACTGGTGAGGACCAGGGACAGACCCTACTGGTGAGGACCAGGGACAGACCCTACTGGTGAGGACTGACAGACCCTACTGGTGAGGACTGACAGACCCTACTGGTGAGGACCAGGGACAGACCCTACTGGTGAGGACTGACAGACCCTACTGGTCAGGACCAGGGACAGACCCTACTGGTCAGGACCAGGGACAGACCCTACTGGTGAGGACTGACAGACCCTACTGGTGAGGACCAGGGACAGACCCTACTGGTGAGGACTGACAGACCCTACTGGTGAGGACCAGGGACAGACCCTACTGGTGAGGACTGACAGACCCTACTGGTGAGGACCAGGGGCAGACCCTACTGGTGAGGACCAGGGACAGACCCTACTGGTGAGGACTGACAGACCCTACTGGTGAGGACCAGGGACAGACCCTACTGGTGAGGACCAGGGACAGACCCTACTGGTCAGGACTGACAGACCCTACTGGTGAGGACCAGGGACAGACCCTACTGGTGAGGACCAGGGACAGACCCTACTGGTCAGGACTGACAGACCCTACTGGTGAGGACCAGGGACAGACCCTACTGGTCAGGACTGACAGACCCTACTGGTGAGGACCAGGGACAGACCCTACTAGTGAGGACCAGGGACAGACCCTACTGGTGAGGACCAGGGACAGACCCTACTAGTGAGGACCAGGGACAGACCCTACTAGTGAGGACCAGGGCATGGCACTGCTGTGTGTGTTGTACTGTTATACCCAATGGCTCAGTTAACAACTTAAATGAATAATAACAACATGCAAATGAGTCTTATTCATACATCCATACCCTGCTCTCACGGAGGGTACACTATTGTGCTGAATAGCACGTCACAATGTCACACTTTTACAGGTGTGAAGTCATTTGGATGAGCAGTTCTTTCATCGAGACAGACCCCTGCCTTCATAGTTAGATTAAAAGTTAGATTACAAGGGTGAAACAGGATTTAGAGTGACAATGTAGGGCCATGACTAGCAACATTAGCTAGCCATAAAGAACGATAGTTAGCTATAGCCAAGGCTTAAACTACTGCTAGCTAGCTAGGCACTAGCTAGCATTCTATCTTACTGCTGTAGGAATAAAGAAATATCAAAATACCTAACAAACAGAATATGATATATTCTGATATATATATATTCTGATATTATATGATATATTCAGATATACATATTTGAACTGAACATGGTATAGTAGTTGTTAGGTTTGTCCTTCCACTGGATAACATACGGGTGGTAGGTTTATAAAGCCTTTAGCAAGCAAGAGGCTATCTGTAGCTAGCTAGCTTAGCTTGACCAAAGAACAAAGCATCAGTTCATGTTGCCGTTTGTTTATGATGTCTGGTCATATAGGGCGCTTATGGCAGTTTATCATGTTGGCCACATGGCAGAATCTATTAGTCTAAAGAGAATCTACTGATCTGGAACAGGCTATCTGTAGCTAGCAAGCCATGCCGGCCTCAACTCAAAACAAGTCACGTATATAACTACTGTGCAACTCACTCCTCCTCTCATCCATCGGAATCTGGGAGTCTGAGTCCTGATTTTATTAACACATATTAACACGTAATAACACGTAATAACACCACAGTAGTGTGTAAATGAGCTGCTGAACATGTTTTGAACATCCCCAGAACAGGCTCTGGTCAGAAAGAACAGGCTCTGGTCAGGAAGAACAGGCTCTGGTCAGAAAGAACAGGCTCTGGTCAGGAAGAACAGGCTCTGGTCAGGAAGAACAGGCTCTGGTCAGAAAGAACAGGCTCTGGTCAGGAAGAACAGGCTCTGGTCAGGAAGGTGAAGGACCATGTTGTCATGGCGGAACAGCCTCCACGCCCCAGTACAGCCAGATGTCTGGGACTAGAGGTTGTGCTTGTCTCAATGTCAAAGCCACCGTTCACTGTGGAGCGTGAAGGGGAAGTGTGTGTGTGTGTGTGCGTGCGTGTGTGTGTGTGTGTGTGTGTGTGTGTGTGTGTGTGTGTGTGGTAGACTGAGAGACGGTACCTGGTATGTTGGCTGGGTCACAGTGAGTGGCGTTGCCGAGGTGGTTGTGTTTGTTCAACCACGGTGCGCTCCAGTGAAGTAGTACAGACACAAACACACACACACAGACCCCCCCACGTCGCTGGAAACATCTTTTACTCATACCCCATCAATGTACACATAGCCTACGTATGTACATGCTATATACTACACACACACACACACACACACACACACACACACACAGAGGACATCACAGAGCAGTGGAGCATGCTGGGAAACTAACAATACCACGGAAGACAAGGAAGGAGACTGTCATCAGTCATGAAAACTGAGAGTCCCACACACCCCCCTCCCACCATACCCTACACACACCCTCTGTTACCACCCCCCTCCCACCATACCCTACACACACCCTCTACCCCCCCCCTCTCCATACCCTACACACACCCTCTACCCCCCCCCTCCCTCCATACCCTACACACACCCTCTACCTCCCTCCATACCCTACATACCCTCTGTTGCGTACCTACAGTGTTGTTGCTGACCTGTAGGGTTAGCGTGCTACAGTTTTTCTGAACTATCAACAATGAACCGTCTACACAACATTGAAGCTGGTGTCTGTGAGTTCCAGCTTTGACTAAGCTCTTGTGTGTGTGTGTGTGTGTGTGTGTGTGTGTGTGTGTGTGTGTGTGTGTGTGTGTGTGTGTGTGTGTGTGTGTGTGTGTGTGTGTGTGTGTGTGTGTGTTACAGCGTGATCAAGGTCTTGCTGGAGTCTGGTGTCGACACAAATGCAGGAGACGATTTCAACAATGTTTACGACACGTCACGCGAGAAGGGTGTCCACTCACTGGAAGGTAACTGTGTGTGTGTGTGTGTGTGCGTGTCTGTGTGTGTGTGTGTCTGTGTGTGTGTATCTGTGTGTTTGTGTGTGTGTGTCTGTACTAGAACATTGTTCTTATTAGACAGAACAGCAGTGTGTCAGTATGGAATAACCCTCATTACATGGACATAACTATGGAGATGTTTTTGTGTGTTGGCCGACACACCAAGAAGAGGGAATCCTATTTGTCGCTCCCTGCCTCAACTTCCGGCGAGTTGTTGACCTGCAGTTCTATGTTGCTACCACAAGAGGCAGTGGTCCCAGAACATCAAAAGAAAAAGACTCCACAGATTTCCCAGGTCAGCGGTGGTCGAGTGGATAGTGTGCTGCCTATCACCGCGAAGGTTGTGAGTTCAATCCTTGGTGTGGACATACCAAGGTACCATGACATATTTTGTCACTGGATGTTATAGAAGTTATGTAACGAGCGTGGGTCATATTTGTTAATTATAGACCCTTTTACAGCCTAGTCAGCACAAGTATGCGCGCGCATTCTTGAAACAGTAGCAGAGGAAGACAGACGAAATCGCCATTATTAAGCGTACGGACTGGACTGAGGACATCATCAAAAATGCCTGCGTTTGCAGTGCCCATTTTATGTTAGGTAAGTTATTTTGCCTAACTGGTTTCACTGGAATGTCTGGTTGAAATGTAGCCCTTCTCAGTCCCGTTGTCGCATTCCGCTCGCTCATGCCAGACAACAGTCCTTTGCTGGTCCATTCACTTTGCTGTCAAAATAAATCGGTGTCGGCCTAGATAGGAGAGGCGCTCATATTTACAAGTGTCAGATAAACATGAAACTTCACTTACCTAAGCAAAAGTGTCTATTTTAACAAATGCTGGGTTGAAGCTTCAAAGCACCGCCACCACCACAGAAGAAGACTACCTCGGAAAAATTATTTCACTCGGACAGAACGCGTCTAAATAAGTTATTTATTGGTAGTGCCGATACTTCAAAACCCATCATTTGTTAAAATAGA
Source organism: Borostomias antarcticus (assembly GCF_949987555.1). Lineage (NCBI taxonomy): Eukaryota > Metazoa > Chordata > Actinopteri > Stomiiformes > Stomiidae > Borostomias > Borostomias antarcticus. Next base: position 41,011,043 of record NC_140234.1, on the reverse strand, counting down.
CCAGTTTGCTTAAGTGAAGTTTCATGTTTATCTGACACTTGTAAATATGAGCGCCTCTCCTTACTAGGCCGACACCGATTTATTTTGACGGCAAAGTGAATGGACCAGCAAAGGACTGTTGTCTGGCATGAGCAAGTGGAATGCGACAACGGGACTGAGAAGGGCTAGTTGAAATGTAGAGTAATATCTGAAGTTAACAGTAACCCATAACCTGTCTGCACGCTCAGCTAAAGCTAAGTTCAGGAAATGAAGCCTGGTGATAGCTAGCTAACGTTAGCTAGTGCTAGCTAACACGCTAGCTAGTGTTAGCTACCTAACTCAAGGCCCGAGGAGTTGGAGATACTGTGCATGTTATCTCAAAGTGCTTTAGCTAAGGTTAGCTACTACAAGCTAGCTAGTCCTTGTCACCAACACTTGCCTCACAACGTACGTAGCTAAACTATTCACACAGCAAGCAACGTCAGCTGACTGGGACTGTCTCGTGAGTAGAATAACCAGTGTTGTGAAATACATTTAACAACTGGTCAGTTAATATGTTGCACAGCAATCAAGCAGGACAATATCATTAGGGCTAGGTTAGGTAGCTAGCAAAGTCAGCTTGCCCAGCTGGTATGGTTATAGGCTCATTCCTATGGGATAGCTTAGTAGTTTGTGATTCAGCAATGGGTTGACTAATCACTAGATCAATATTTTCAGTTGGGGATAGGACTACAACACCACCTGTGCCGTGGCACCAGGAATCTGCTCTGACCACTGTTTTTATTCACCACCATATCATGTTATTATGCAGATTAAATGTACTGTATGTCTACGTGACACAAAAAAGGCTTTATATAAATGTTATTTTTGGCCAATATTTTAATGCACTATCTCCCTTCTGTTCTGTTGCAGCTTTGATGCTGGAATGCCTGGTGTGGTTGAGGCCAGAGAACACCGTGATGCAACACCAGTCAGGTGTCGGCTGCTGTGCAACGCTGATGTCCAGCCCCCCCAAAGATGGTCTTCAGGTGCAAGCCCCACCCGGACAGGACATGGCCAGACAGCAGTATCTGATCATGGATGGCTGTGACTGTGTCCATGATACAGGCAGTGCAATTACATAACATGTCAAGTATACTGTACAGTAGTATACAGTAGTGCAGAGTAAGTTCTCTATTGTATAGACAATGTGTTCAATTGCTCAAGTGTTGTCAGGTGTTGATTCAAGTGATAGTGTACAGTAGTGCAGAGTCAGTTGTCTATTGTATAGATGAGGTGTTCAATTGCTCAAGTGTTGTCAGGTGTTGGTTTGAGTGTACAGTGGTGCAGAGTCAGTTGTTCATAGTACTCTGGTTGTACTATACATAGGCCCTCACTCTAATTATAACAATGGCACTATGCCACCCCCTGGACCAACAAGTGAACACGTGACACCTTGCACCTTGTCTATACAATAGACAACTGACTATGCACCACTGTACACTCGAACACTTGAACCAACACCTGACAACACTTGAGCAATTGAACAACTTGTCTATACAATAGACAATTGACTCTGTACTACTGTATACAGTACATGTGCATTACATGCCTCTCTTCTTTACAAAGATGGTCACAACCACAACATGTCCGGAGAGCACATGCAAAATAACAACTTATGACTACTTTTAATGTGCATGTCTGTATGTTTAATAAAGCATTTAGGAAAAGTTTCAATCAAGACTTGAGTATTACCTATTCTGTTGAGTACTATGTTTACAATTGTTCATTCATGATATTATTACAATTGACCTTTCAAGTCTGCCTACACTTAGGTTACTTAGCTAAGAACCATTTTAATTACAATTTACTTCTAAGGGCAAATACTTTACTTTCATATCTTCATATCAATATAATATCAAGATCCTAGTAGATGTCCAAATAACCCACTGTGTCCTGGGTCTACTTATTCACCACCTAAAGGGAAGTGCAAAACATCAAGTCATGACCTTTATCCAGAAACAAAAGTTAAACCCATTGCAGCAAAATAGCTAACATTACAGGAATCATCAGTGTAACTGCTTTAGCCACTGACCGCTACCATTAATGTTATGGAAGCTGCTGCTAGTTGTTGTGAGCCCATGAGCTTACTGGCTATCCGGCTCTCATTGTGCTGGATTAGCATTGGAAGCATTGGAACTGATGTGTCCAGGTGACAAGACCCATCTTTATTCATCAGACATTACTGTCCTACCAGTCCCGCACAGAAACAAGCCAGCCAACACACATAAGCCAGGCTTGACCTGGCCTGGTTATAGAAACACACACACAGCTCTCTGTGTATCTGCTGGTTATTAAACATATGAATCCTAACTGTAGAACAGACATTATGGCTCCGCCCACCCACCCAACATTTGCATATTTGTAAGCGTTTCATTTGAAACCCATTCTTTATGTGGCTGATGTTTATTCCTCTGTTTTCTGTTTTTTATTTATTTGGGACTACAGCTTCACAAATAGTTTCAGCAGTGTGCCACACACACACACACAGACACATACACACACACGGACACACACACAGACACACACAGCGTGCAGGGCACAGAGACATATTTATATGGGGGATATGTATATTGCAGACATTTATATAGCTGTCAGTTTTGGGTCCACGTGGGGCCGGAGTTGCGCAGGGAAGCATTTCCCAGACGCACGCTGATGGATGGGCTAGGCGGGCCTGCGCGACGCTTTATTGGGTTAGCTGTGATTATCCCTCTCACAGACATCCATACACACCACAGAGACTGTCAGAGAGAGGGAGGGGGGAGGGAGAGAGAGAGGAGGGAGGGAGGGATGGAGGGAGAGAGAGGGGGAGGAGGGAGGGATGGAGGGAGAGAGAGGGAGGAGGGAGGGATGGAGGGAGAGAGAGGGAGGAGGGAGGGATGGAGGGAGAGAGAGGGAGGAGGTAGGGATTGAGGGAGGGAGAGAGAGGGAGGGGGGAGGGATGGAGGGAGAGAATAGAGAGAGTGAGTGATGGAGGGAGAGGGAGTGAGGGATGGAGGGAGAGAGAAGGAGTGGGGGATGGAGGGAGAGAGAGAGGGGAGGAGGGAGAGAGAGAGAGGGGAGGAGGGAGGGAGGGAGGGAGAGAGAGAGGGAGTGAGGGATGGAGAGTTTGGGAGAGGAGGAGAGGTGGAAAGGACAGAGGGATAGAGGAGACAATGTTGTAGGGGGAGAGATGGAGAGATGAGAAGAGGAGTGAGTGAGAAGATAGTCTTTGAGCAGAGAGAGCTGTGGTGATGAAGGAAGAGCGTGCTGTGCTTGTCTCTCCTCATATCTACACAGGACGGTGTGGGACAGTACAGCACACAGTCTTTTATTAATACAGGAGACAGTCTTGTTTTATTATTAAAGGAGACAGTCTTGTTTTGTTATTAAAGGAGACAGTCTTGTTTTGTTAATAAAGGAGACAGTCTTGTTTTATTATTAAAGGAGACAGTCTTTTGTTATTAAAGGAGACAGTCTTGATTTGTTATTAAAGGAGACAGTCTTGTTTTATTATTAAAGGAGACAGTCTTGTTTTGTTAATAAAGGAGACAGTCTTGTTTTATTATTAAAGGAGACAGTCTTTTGTTATTAAAGGAGACAGTCTTGTTTTATTATTAAAGGAGACAGTCTTGTTTTGTTATTAAAGGAGACAGTCTTGTTTTATTATTAAATGACACAGTCTTGTTTGTTATTAAAGGAGACATTCTCCTGTAATTAATACATGAGATAGTCTTGTTTTATTATTAAAGGAGACAGTCTTGTTTTATTATTAAAGGAGACAGTCTTGTTTTATTATTAAAGGAGGCAGTCTTGTTTTTATAATTAAATGAGACAGTCTTGTTTTATTATTAAATGAGACAGTCTTGTTTTGTTATTAAAGGAGACAGTCTTGTTTTGTTAATAAAGGAGACAGTCTTGTTTTATTATTAAAGGAGACAGTCTTGTTTTATTATTAAATGACAGTCTTGTTTGTTATTAAAGGAGACAGTCTCCTGTAATTAATACAGGAGACAGTCTTGTTTTATTATTAAATGAGACAGTCTTGTTTATTATTTAAAGGAGACAGTCTTGTTTTGTTAATAAAGGAGACAGTCTTTTATTATTAAAGGAGACAGTCTTGTTTGTTATTAAAGGAGACGGTCTCCTTTACTTAATACAGGAGACAGTCTTGTTTTATTATTAAAGGCGACAGTCTTGTTTTATTATTAAAGGAGACAGTCGTGTTTTATTATGAACGGAGACAGTCTTGTTTTATTATTAAATGAGACAGTCTTGTTTTATTATTAAAGGAGACAGTCTTGTTTTGTTAATAAAGGAGACAGTCTTGTTTTATTATTAAAGGAGACAGTCTTGTTTTGTTATTAAAGGAGACAGTCTTGTTTTATTATTAAAGGAGACAGTCTTTTGTTATTAAAGGAGACTGCCTTGTTTTATTATTACAGGAGACAGTCTTGTTTTATTATTAAATGAGATAGTCTTGTTTTATTATTAAA
>NC_140234.1:40999050-41001550 GCF_949987555.1 Borostomias antarcticus | reverse complement strand
AGAGTTTTCTTTCTTATCATTGCTTTTTTTGTAATATTGTTTTATTGTTGGCGGAATTTCCTTTTCCTTTGATATATATCTTCCTTAGGAAATTGTCTTTTGCATATATTTTTTATTTGTGTAATTACACAAATGATTATTAGTGTAATTGTGAGAGGTAGGGGGTGACTGGGGTTGTGTTTCATCATGTGTTTACACATGTTGCATGTTTATGTTACCCCAGGAAGAATAACTGCAACTAATGTGGATCCAATCAAACACATAAACAAATACATCACATTCATACATCACACATTCATAACCCATCACAAATTCATACTTCAGCTGCTGTGGTCAGAAGTTAGTTTGGTGCTGATTCAGTTACAGGAATAACTGCTTTATACTTATGGTTGTGATGGATTGCATGTCTCCGTTCGCTACCCCTCTCTCTGTATCTCCCCCTCTGTCTCTCTCCCTCTGTCTCTCTCTGTCTCTCTTCCTCTCTCTCTCTCACTCTGTCTCTCTCTCTCATCTCTCTCTCTCTGTCTCTCTGTATTTCTCCCTCTGTCTCTCTCTCTGTCTCTCTCTCTCCCTCTCTCGCTCTCTCGCTCTCTTTCTCCCTCTCTCTCTCTCTCTCTGTCTCTCTCTCTGTCCCTCTCTCTCTCTCTGTCTCTCTCTCTGTCTCTCTCTCTCTTCTCTCTCTTCTCTCTGTCTCCCTGGGCTGTAAGTGCTTAAGCAAATTCTACTCACTAAATTGAATAAAATGTTCCCTAGATACATTTTGGAATTAAAAAGGTAAGAAATTTCACCCCCCAAAAAATAAACATGTTTTGAACCAATCACATTAAAAGCAGGCAGTTGTTACCCAGACGACTAGAATGTGTCAGTTTGGCGCCGCTATCAGAACCAATCAGACAAGGATGTGACGCATGCACATAAACACACACACACTCACTCACACACACACACTCACACACACACACACACACACACACTCACACACACTCACACGCACGCTTGCAATACTGTATCTCTGTGTTCTTTTTTTAAATGAGACCCTGCTCTCTCTCTCTCATCCTCTCCATGTTAGTCTCTCCTCTACCTCTCTCTCTCATCCTCTCCATGTTAGTCTCTCTCTCTCTCTCTCCTCTCCATGTTAGTCTCTCCTCTACCTCTCTCTCATCCTTTCCATGTTAGTCTCTCCTCTACCTCTCTCTCTCTCATCCTCTCCATGTTAGTCTCTCCTCTACCTCTCTCTCATCCTCTCCATGTTAGTCTCTCTCTCTCTATCATCCTCTCCATGTTAGTCTCTCTCTCTCTCATCCTCTCCATGTTAGTCTCTCTCTCTCTCATCCTCTCCATGTTAGTCTCTCTACCTCTCTCTCTCAACTGATTTCTTCACAAATCAACAACATAGTCATAAAACACACAGAAGACATACAATATGGCAACGTTTGTGCTGTTAGTGTGTGTGTGTTTGTGTGTGTGTTGTTAGTTATTTCCCATGTGTGTGTGACCCTTGTAGCTCCTGGTTGCTCTTTTAGCTTTAGCTGGCCCCAGACTGGGCCTCCATCCATCAGCATGTCCAGCCCCCAGCCCCAGGCCTGCCCTGCCCCAGACACACTCACCCTGCCTGGGGACGCTGTCTACCCGGACCCCAGGCTCCACGCCAGGCCCTGCAGCCTGGCACTGAGTAATGGAGAGGACCACGGCCCTGACACACACACACAAACACACACTCACACACACACAATACACACACACAAGACACACACACAAGACAGCAAGACACACAATACACACACATACACTCTCTCTCTCTCTCTCTCTCTCTCTCTCTCTCTCTCTCTCTCTCACATACACACACATAGTCTCAAGGAGCAGCAGGGGTCTTGTCCAACCAGCTGCTCAGCTGCAGGGAGAGAGAGAGGGAGGGAGGGAGAAAGAGGGAGAGATTGGGAGAGGGAGGGAGGGAGGGAGGGAGGGAGGGAGGGAGGGAGGGAGGGAGGGAGGGAGGGAGGGAGGGAGGGAGTAGGAGGAGGGAGTCATAACCAAAGCAGCGCTGGTGACGGGGAATGGGCTGATCTGGACAGTATGAGAACTGAGGATTAAGATTTACTCATGCATATCTTAAGAGAACGGTGTGTGTGTGTGTGTGTGTGTGTGTGTGTGTCTATGGGGCAGATGTACCAACATGTTAGCGCCCGTTTTTGGCGTGCGCTTGACAACATGTCATGGTATGTAGGTATAAACAGATCTCACATGGGTCAAAGGTCATTCTGCCTGGCGCAGGCCCACAGAAGGGGCGTGTCGCTGTCCTACTCATGCATATGCATTCATGGGAGGGGGGAGGAAGAGGGGGGGTGATCATGGGAGGGGGGAGGGAGAGGGGGGTGTGATCATGGGAGGAGGGAAGGAGAGGGGTGTGATCATGGGAGGGGGGAGGGAGAGGGGTGTGAGAGGGGTGTGTGAACGCGCCCAAAACGGCGAGGAGATGTGTGAGGAGAGTGTGATGTATGTA
>NC_140234.1:40989050-40991550 GCF_949987555.1 Borostomias antarcticus | reverse complement strand
GACTCACACTGCACACACATATCACAACGGCACACACATTATATACATAAAAACATCACACACTGCCACGTTGAACACTGTATACACACACATCACACTCCATTTAGTATTTAGCATTTCCACAGTCCTGTCTCCACACTGTCCTGTCTAGTCCTGCACCCTGTCTGATGGTGTCTGTCCATCAGTGTTAAGCACCAGCGGACCAGAACACAACCCCAGTGGGTTGAGTTCACCAAACACCACTGCACAACACCTCCCCAGAGAGAGCGTAGTTCTGGATAGCTAGAACCAACACTGAACCAACACTGAACTGAAAACTAGAGATCCACCAATAATCGGCTTGGCTGATAATTACGGACGATATTCACGTTTTGGCGTCATCAATATTGCGTCACTAATACCATATAATGTTGGTGAGCGCTACCGAGCATGCGTGTGCACATCACCAAGGAACCCGGAGGAGTTGACTACTACTACTACTACTACTACTACTATTACTACTACTACTGCTACTACGATTACTACTACTGCTACTACTACTACTATTACTACTACTACTACTGCTGCTACTACTACTACTACTTCTATTACTACTACTACTACTACTACTACTACTACTACTACTACTACTGCTGGTACTACTACTACTACTACTACTACTACTACTACTACTACTACTACTACTACTACTGCTGCTGCTACTACTACTACTACTACTACTACTACTAATACAACTACTACTACTACTACTATTATTACTACAACTACTACTACTACTACTACTACTACTACTACCACTACTACTACTACCACTACTACTACTACTACTACTACTACTACTATTACTACTACTACTACTACCACCACTACTACTACTACTACTACTACTACTACTACTACTACTACCACTACTACTACTACTACTACTACTTCTACTACTACTACTACTTCTACTACTACCACTACTACTACCACTACTACTACTACTGCTGCTACTACTACTACTACTACTAATAATAATAATAATACTATTCATTTATTTGTATATATATGTGAGCTGTAACATGATGTCTGCCCAGGTGATGACCAAAATACAAACATAATATAAACTATTTTATTTGCATATATTTTAATTCAGCTTTCTCTCCTTGACATTTTGTTAAAAAAAATAAAAAAAATAAAAAATTGTGCATTGGAGATATTGAATATCGGCCTTAAATATTGGCTATCGGCCACCTCAACTTGGCAATTATCTGTATCGGTATCGGCCCTAAAAATGCATATCGGTCGATCTCTACTTCTAACCATCTACATGGATAGCTAGGATGGCTCATAACACAGTGCTAATGTCTGTCAGTCGGACAGGTAATGAGTGCTCAGGTTACGTGGGCAGGGCTTGTCTTAAAGGGATGAGCCATTGTTTTGGGCTAGCCTGTTAAAGGGATTGTTAACCGGTTAAACTGGTACCTGTTGCTACAAAGGGACAAGAGCGTTGAAACACAATAGGTTTGCTGTGAAACTTGCACGCCGGATGCACACACACACACACACACACACAGACACACACATACACACACACACACACCTGCTTGACAGCAGCCCAGAGGTAAACAAGATGAAGAGCAGGCATAAGCAGCTTCACCTGCAGGGGACAGGCGGAGGAGAGGAGAGGAGGAGGAGAGGGAGGAGGAGGGGAGGAGAGGAGGAGGAGAGAGGAGGAGGAGAGGGAGGAGGAGGGGAGGAGAGAGGAGGAGGAGAGAGGAGGAGGAGAGGGAGGAGAGGGTGGAGGAGCGGAGGAGGAGAGGAGGAGGGGAGGAGAGGGAGGAGGAGAAGAGAAGAGGGAGGAGGAGGGGAGAAGAGGGAGGAGGAGGGGAGGAGAGGGAGGAGGAGCGGAGGAGGAGAGGGAGGAGGAGAGGAGAAGAGGGAGGAGGAGGGGAGAAGAGGGAGGAGGAGAGGAGAAGAGGGAGGAGGAGGGGAGAAGAGGGAGGAGGAGGAGGAGAGACAGGAGGGGAGGAGAGGATGGATAAATGGAAGAGGTAGAGAGAGAGCAGACAGCTGCTGGGTAGAGAGAGGATACAGCCGGGAAAAGAGAGGGAGGGAGGGAGGGAGGGAGGGAGGGAGGGAGGGAGGGAGGGAGAGAGAGAGAGAGAGAGAGAGAGGACATTACTGAAGATGGAGATTTGTGGCTGGGGGCGTAGCAGTGCGGGGGAGGGGGAGGAATTGGGTGATATGAGGTGAAAGTGGAACTCAAACACACACACACTCACACACCTCGACTCCACACAGCGCAGACTAGGGCCGGGGCCATGCCTTGACATGGTCCACGTCATCCACAGCGTGAATATGTCCACCACGCAGTGCAAAGACGTAGGATGGCTGCTCACGGTCAAAACCAACAGGAAACTGATTTTCTATTTACGCCATATGAACGTTATCTTGACCCTTTTATCTTTCCAACCCCGTTTCTAACTGGCAGTAAGAGCAAGATGTTTCTCTAGGA
>NC_140234.1:40981550-40984050 GCF_949987555.1 Borostomias antarcticus | reverse complement strand
GAGGGAGGTAGAGAGAGGTAGAGGGAGGTAGAGAGAGGTAGAGAGAGGTAGAGGGAGGTATAGAGATGTAGAGGAAGGATGGAGGTAGAGGGAGGTAGAGGGAGGTATAGAGATGTAGAGGAAGGATGGAGGTAGAGGGAGGTAGAGAGGTAGAAGGAGGTAGAGGGAGGTGGAGAGAGGTAGAGGGAGGTGGAGAGAGGTAGAGGGAGGTAGAGGGAGGTGGAGAAAGGTAGAGAGAGGTAGATGGAGGTAGAGAGAGGTAGAGGGAGGTAGAGGGAGGTGGAGAGAGGTAGAGAGGTAGAGGGAGGTATAGAGAGGTAGAGGGAGGTGGAGGGAGGTAGAGGGAGATGGAGAGAGGTAGAGAGAGGTAGGGAGAGGTAGAGGGAGGTAGAGAGGTAGAGAGAGGTGGAGAGAGGTAGAGGGAGGTAGAGAGGTAGAGAGAGGTAGAGGGAGGTAGAGGGAGGTAGAGAGGTAGAGAGAGGTAGAGGGAGGTAGAGGGAGGTAGAGGGAGGTGGAGAGAGGTAGAGGGAGGTGGAGGGAGGTAGAGAGAGGTAGAGGGAGGTAGAGAGAGGTAGAGGAAGGATGGAGGTAGAGGGAGGTAGAGAGAGGTAGAGGGAGGTAGAGGGTAGATGACTTAGAGCTCAATAACACAGAGCCCAGTAAATACCTGATATTAAATTGTGGATCCATGGAGGCTTTGTATCGATCGATCTGTGTGTGAGTGTGAGTGAGTGTGTGTGTAGGTGTTTGTGTGTGTGTGTGAGTGTGTGTGTGTATGAATGAGAGTGAGTGTGTGTGTGTGTGTGTGTGTGTGGTGTGTGTGTGTGTGTTGGGTTTCTGGGCCAGATGGAAAGGGAGTTTAGTCTCTGTGTTTCGTGGTGGTGTGGGTAGCGTCGTAGTGGGTTAGTGGTGGTGTGGGTAGCGTCGTAGTGGGCTAGTGGTGGTGTGGGTAGCGTCGTAGTGGGTTAGTGGTGGTGTGGGTAGCGTCGTAGTGGGTTTGTGGTGGTGTGGGTAGCGTCGTAGTGGGTTTGTGGTGGTGTGGGTAGATAAATTAATAAATAAATTATAAATTATATACAGGCAAGTCAGTGTATTTATATATTTGTAAATAAATGTGCAGGGACAAAACTATTAAACACATACAAACTACTTACGAACATAAATTGTAAAATTGGAACTCCTGTATGCGTGTGTGTGAAGCATGTCACAGCTCTAGAATGTCTGCAGGCCACTGCTTGGATAGTGTCCTCCTAGCCCTCTTAGAAGAGGACATCCAATTTTTATTCTTTCAATAAACATTTTATTACCTAAGACAAAAGGATTGTTGTCAATACTCTTTTTTGAAGCTTCCTGGCAATATAAACAGAACAATAGCTGCTTCGTTTCGTCGAAGATTAGCCAAGGGAAGTCTTTTTTCCACTCTGCGTTATACCTGTGCGTTTTCTCTTTAGTTTTTTCTTTTCCGTCTTCCTCATCTGACAGAGTTAGGATGTCGTTGGGTGTTTCTGTTTCTTGCTGGCGCGCTCGTTTGGGGTTTGTGTTGAGCGGCTGGAAATATCTTCATTTTTGCAAGAGTGGAGTTTGCGAGCTGTCAAATTGCTAGCCTAGCTCTTACCCAACGGGGAGTGTAAATGGTGAGATAGAGGCAACCCATGAGGCAACCACACAGAATTGTGGGAATTGGTGTTGGATGTACGGGGCACTAGATAGTAAGGGAATGATTATTAACCACAACAGACTACAACTACCAGGTAGGACAGTGAGAGAGAAAAAAAAAAAACACACACAAAGCTGTAGACCCGTGCTACTTAGGCAAATGAATCCATCGCACACACATTTTTTTTCATAGCACATGTACAGCCCTGCCATGATGAAGAAGCACGTCAGCACTGCTAGGATGGATCCAGGAAAAGATTGTCCTCCTTTGGGCAAAGGAAGGCATGCTGGGTTCTGTAGTCCGTGGCACCTGCTGGGATTTGTAGTTAATACAGTAGCTCTCTGATGGCAATAGGCAGTACCTTGTGCAGCTCATCCTGGGTGTGTCAGTCCCAGTAGCTGGGATGTGTGGTGTCCGGCAGTAGGCAGAGAGCAGAGCATGCTGGGTATTGTAGTCCCGAGTAGCCACTTGGATCTGGGATATGTGATGAATGGTTGTTGTTGCCGTGGCAAATTGTCCTGAAAGCAATCTGAGACATCACCACGGCGATAAAGGAACAGCTTATTGATCCCTTAGAAGTAATACAGTGAAATATCAGACACACTCTCTCTCTCTCTCTCTCACACACACACACACACACATACACAGTATATTTGAAGCAGCAAACACCCTGAGGGATAACAGAGAGAGAGAGAGAGAAAAGGGGCCATGGAGAAAGGAAAGTATGAACAGACAGACAGAGAGAGAGAGAGAGAGAGATGGGGGAGATAGCAGAAAGGGGTGAGTGATTTTGGAATATGGAGACATCATGATGTTTCCCAAACGACTGCTTCCTCCTGGCTT